>NW_015388638.1:55043-63029 GCF_001527695.2 Protobothrops mucrosquamatus | reverse complement strand
TCGCCACTAGGTAGGATCTAACCTGTATCCTTGCCTGTGTTCGGTCGAATTCGGTTCGGCTCCTCCTCCAACTGCTCTCCAGGCGTCTTTTCCGGCGCTTCATCTCTCTCAGCTCCCCGGTAAACCAGGGAGCCAATTGAGATCTGCGCCGGGTCAGAGGCCGCAAAGGCACGACTCGGTCCAATGCTGCGGCAGCGGCAGCGGCCGTCTCCCAGGAGTTCTGAATGGGACTGCACTCCTCCAGATATAGCAAGTTCATAATTTGGGAGTTCTTTTGGACTCTCAATTGTTTACTGGATTTTCAAGTGATGTTTGCAGTGAGGTCAACTATGATTAGTGCAGCAAATGCTGAGCTAACAAGAATTAACCATGCTTCAGTTGCATCCTGGCAACTCCAGAGATTGTAGTTGGTGCAAAATGTGGCAGTGGGTCTATGACAATTCGCCACAGCCAACTCACCACAGCCAATTTGCCACAATCAACTTGCCATGGCCAACTTGCCGTGGGACAATTCGCTGCGGGACAAGAATTACACCAATATCAAAGAAATGGTGGAGTAGAATCATTAAAGAAAGGATGCAAAAGGAGGGCAGAATGAAATATGGATGACAAAAATTAAAGTAATTTTTTTTATTTATTTTAAATAATTAAATTGAATCATTAAATTGTCCCGTGGTGAGTTATCCTGCAGCGAGTTGGCCATGGCAAGTAGGCCCATTCTGAGTGCAAAATACAGATAACATTTGATAGTTGTGCTACAGTGCAAGATCTGCCCGGGCTACCAGTTGTACAGCAGTCCCACATTAAAGTGCTGGGGTTGATGTTTAACCCCCTAAATACCTTTAAGCATGATTGTCTGGATGGCTCCCTTTCTCACTATGAACCTGCCTGGGAAGGTTCCTAGTGAAAGGATCCTAGTGAAAAAAACCCTACTGCCAAAAACTGTCTTGCATTGTCTATAGGAAAAGACTTTCTCCTGTATGGCTCTCAGATTAAGGAATGCACACTTAAAGAGGTATCTTTGGCCCCCATTCTTTTAATATTTAGGAAGATGGTAAAAACCCATTAAGCTTTAAATTTTGAATTGAATTCATTTTCAAATATTGGATTTAATTGTATTTGTACATTATAAATCTGCATTTGAATGCTGTAAACTGCCTTAGGTGTTACAAGGGTAGAAGGCTGAAATATAAATAAATCAAATATTCTACTTCACACAGAATACTGACCTATCACTGGATTTGACTTGGCAAGGCACCTGTTATGCAATAACTGAGTAAATGTTGTGATTTAGCAATATATCTGAACATAACATATGAAGTACCTGATTCTGGCTGGAATTTATAAATAAAGCAGGGAATGAATTGCAGTGAAATGGCTAAATCCAGAGAGTGATTGAATTAGGACTGTTATCTAGACTTAGATATAAACTGTATCACTAACACATGATTAAATGGTAGATCTAAAGTAACTGGTACATGTTTTCTTGGCAACACTGCAGAAGTGGATTGCTATTACCTTCTTCCAGAATATTTTTTTGACTTCCCATTTTAACAATAGTCCTCATATTCTGATGGTCTCCCTTCAGAGTATTAACCAGCTCTGATCCTGCTTAGTTTCTGGGCCCAGTCAGGCTTGGAGCAGTGCTGAAACTGAACATCAGTTAATGTCCTTAAAACGTAGCTTCAAATTAACTTCAATTGTATACTTAGCATTTGGTAAAATGTATTTAACTAATCTATCTCTGTATTCTGACAAAAAAAACAAGAAAAAAAACAAGAAAAAACTTTTAAATGAATTTTTATTATTTAATATATGCATAAGATCATGCTTTCTGTAACTAGGCTTCTTTCAATAGATAAAAAGAAATCGCAGGAGAAGCCTTGTCGACTTATTTAATTTCTTGCATTTATCTTCTGCATTTCTAGTAAATAATGATGGCCAAGATAGTCTAAACAATTCATTACCAAGAGTATGATGATGTACATTACCATTAATACGATGTATATCTATGTTTCTCCGTCTGAAAAGCTGGATAGGGTTGCTATTACATTACATTTTGAACACAAGATGGCACCACAAGAACATTCTCAGAACTTTTTGCAAAGTGAACAAGATGTTCTTTTTGCAAAAGAGTCCAGAGAATATGAAGGTTCCAGGCAGTGCTTTTTTTCTATTTAAAAAAAAAAAAGGTGCCGGAACTCACACACATCATACAACCCGCCTTGCCTACCCTACAAGGTTCCATCCAAAAAAGGTGCCGGAACTCCGTTCTGGACGTTCTATGAGAAAAAAAGCCCTGGTTCCAGGTAATGCCGTAATATAAGCAAAGATAAGAAATTAGAATGTTGTTTGCCACAGAGCTGTTGTTTCTTTTATAGAGCCCTGACTACCAGTTTGACTAATTATGTAGTTGAGTTGTGTGTGTTTTTTGTTTGACTAGATAGCTTGGTTTCCTTTGTTCTTAATTTGGGCTCAGAACCTTGGTTACCTCAGCTGACTCAGCCTGCATCTATTTTACCTCAGGTGCATTATCTTCATTTAATTTCCATGAAGATTCAGGCTGAATGAGCTCCCTCTAATACTCCCAAGACCTTTCTACTTTTGAATACAAACTGCTGTACAGTCCTAACAACCTTTTGCCTGGAATCTGTATTTTAAATGTCTAACACAGATATAAAAAATAAAATAGCTGCAACATGTCATTCGAGTTTTAACCCTTGAAGCACTGTTCATTTTTAGATTTGTGAAACCATAATTATTTTGCATTTTTATTTCCCATTCACAGATGCTTCTTTTCCTCATTTGTGGGTCAGAGAGGGTTATTTGTGAAGAATTGGTAACATTCCTGGGTTTAATCACTGTTAAATAAATCATAAAAATTTACCACCTATAGCAGGGTTCTCTAAAGTGGTCAACATTGACTCTCAAGGGTTGATGGGACTTCTAAAGGGGAATATTATTAAGGTTTGCCATACATTTAGACTGGACCTGGCATTTTTATCCACCTATTGGGTCCTTCACAAGTACCTGGGATAAGAAAATGATGGTGATGGTGCATTATACTATTAAAGTATTTATTAAATTATTTTCATATAATAAATGTTAGGGGGTTAATGAACAATCTAAAATTTCATGAAGAGGTCAATAAGCTGAAGAGTTCAAGAACCCCTCACCTATGTGATAGGTGGTTCATAAAGTATTTTGTTGAACATCAGCAAAGAATTATGAAGCAAAGGCCTGGAAAAATAGACAGCTCAAGGTTGATGTCTATCTTTATCATGAGAAAGTTTGTATTTAAGAGTGATCCAGATAATTAATGGCATTTTTTAAGGCTGGGTTTTATGCGGATTCCCTAAAATCTCAATAAGTCACTTTTAAATCTTCATCAAGTTTTAGGGAANTTGTTGAACATCAGCAAAGAATTATGAAGCAAAGGCCTGGAAAAATAGACAGCTCAAGGTTGATGTCTATCTTTATCATGAGAAAGTTTGTATTTAAGAGTGATCCAGATAATTAATGGCATTTTTTAAGGCTGGGTTTTATGCGGATTCCCTAAAATCTCAATAAGTCACTTTTAAATCTTCATCAAGTTTTAGGGAAAGTCAAGTAGCCTGAAAAATCTGGGATGTTCTCACCCCTTATATAGAGCAGCAAAATAATATTCTAATCAAATCAACTGTAAATTATTTAGTATTCATGTGAGTCATGCATGTACTAGACCAAAGGATATATTATGCCAGGAGTGTATAGATTCTGCATAAATCAAGAAGAGGAGGCTTTGATGTGGATTACACTAGATTTTTCTAATTTAACTTATAAACCTGAAATGAACAACTCTAAAAATAATGATATCAATTCTATTAACCATATTGTAATCAGATCCCCTTATTTTGGAGGCCTGTTGAAATGAACAAGATTGTGCTTTATGTTCTCCTTGAAAGGCAGCTGCTAATATCTTATCTGCATCCAGAGAATCTTCCATTAATTAATAGAATTACAATTACAAAATTACTCATGTTTTGCAAATGTCACTAAGCATGATAATTTTGGTTTTGGGATGTTGTTTTTTTACTAAATAATGAGTTTTATAAATGTGTGCTACAGTTTTAGCTAATAATTTTTTAATTTTGATTGTTAAATAAATAATGGACTCATTAATTACACAATGATTAAATTAAAAAGATTGATGATGTACTATGATGCTAATGAATTTCTCTGAAGGTCTTCAATTTTTCAAGATAAATAATGTAAAGCAACAGAGAGATTGACCTCATTTTTGCACTGATCATCATAATCAAAATAGTCAATTGTTGTTTTTCTAACATTATTTCTATGCTTTCCAATCTATTTATCTTGGGCAGGGGACTCGTGCTTTGCTTATTTGAACAATACTTATGGCGACTATCTCATATAGTGTTGCTAAGTGTCTCACAGCAACCAATTAAAAACAATAGAATAAAAACAGAACATCCCTTCCCACTAGGTGCCTGACTTACCAAACCTACAACTTTATCAACTTTCACAGTTTTGTTCATGCCAAGGTGGTCATGGGGAGGTCAACTGACTGAAAAAGCCTGACTTGAACAAGTAGAGAAAATGTCTACAGAAGACAATATAGTTCTTACCTGAGTAGAATAGATGAAGCTGGTGCCCAGGCTTGACAGATGCCTTCCAGCCTCTGGAGTGTCCAAGAAAGGGTGCTGATCATACTCTGCTGCCCACCAACACATGATATCTCCAGTAGATTCTATCAGGTGACTCTGCAGATGAAATCATCAGAAGGACAATAGCTATGAATGAACAGAATAAATCATAAAAATTGCTAGGCGTTAGACATCAGAAGGTATTGCGCAATCTGGATTTTTTGCGGTTATTGAACAAAACCTAAGGAAGGTCTTGATAATTTCTGATGGCAGTGGGATTACTTGCTTGGGATGATTTCATTTTGATCCGCTATAAAAGAGATTTTACTTTCAAATTTAAAAATATTTTTATTTGAATAACATATTGGAGGAAGGAAAGTGAAAGGCTCAGCACTCAAAATATATCAGTTTTCAAGTCTCTGCTTTTCCAAAGTAGTATTTTCATTTAAAAATATGGTTAAGGGCTCAAACTTAGAGCCTTACTTATCCAAAACAGTATTTTATTTTCAAAATCTTACTGATCAATTATGTCCAAGTTGACATATCTCAGGAGACCTTCACCAATCAGGAAGGACATGGTGGCCAGGCTAACGGTTTTAAAAACCTTGTTTGCTTCTTTGGGATCCAACTTTTTACATATAACTAAGTAAGTCTGTGTCTCAGGCAAATCAAGCAAATCTACTCAATCAGAGTTCAAGTCAGAGAAAATCTGAGCAATTTTATCCATCAGAGGCCTAGAGCAGGGCTTTTCAACTGGTGGTACCCGTACCACTGGTGGTACATCGGCACTTGGCAGGTGGTACGCTTATGATGGGTTGAAAAGCACTTGTAAAAAAAAGTGTTAAAAAAGTGTAAAAGTGTAGCATGGGGATGAGCTGAAGTGGTGGCAACGCAGCACAGGCCCGTGGGAGAGCCAGCTGGAGCTGGGGGAGCGCTGTTTTGCAGGATGGAGGTACTTGCAAGTCCTGCCCCAGCTATGGTGAAGAGCAGTGACTGTGTCTATGCCCAGGGGGTGAGGAGAAGGAAACGGAGGAGCGCGGTGGCTGGGCTACCTTCTGGCCTGCTGGATTCAACTTGTGGACTTCAACTCCCAGAATTCCTCAGCCAGGCACGCTGGCTGAGGAATTCTGGGAGTTGAAGTCCACAAGTCATAAAAGGGCCAAGTTTGAAGACCCCTGCTCTAAGCAATCTCTACAGGGAACAACAATCAGGTAGTCCTCAACTTAAGACTATTGGTTCAGCAATCCTTTGAAGTTATGATGGCACTGAATAAATGATTATTATGATCAGTCCTCAGAGTTATAGCCACTAGGACTGCAGGGACTGGTGTCTCTTAGCAATGTAGTTGTGCTTTAGGACTGCATTGCTTCGTGACAGAAATTCTGGCCCCAATTGCTGATGTAAATTGGGGACTATTGGAAAGTATTGTTTGTATTAAGCTTGAGCTTATATAGTTTCCTCTTCTTCGGATCTTTATTTTCCTAGGTCTTTTTTTTGTGCATACCTATTCTACACAAAGAGTAGCCAACTTTGCAGCCTGCTTTTCTTTCTCACAAGCATTTATTTTGCTGCTATTACCTCAGTGCCACAGATGGAAAAACAGCAGTCATCCGAATTCATGTCAAGGAATATCATTTCTCTGCAGTCTCTGAGAGTTTCTCCTGAAGAGTTTATGGAAAGGGAGATTTAAGTCTCTCTCCTCCAGACATTTGTGTATTTCATCTACATTTATGGGATGATCAGTATACATTCACAATGGTGTTTTTCTTCCATCATTGTGAACATATACTGATTTGGTAATGGCAGCACATTCAGTTACTGCAGGCATAAAAGAGAAGTCCTAAAAAATCATTTTCTGACCAACTCCAACCTCTCTTGATGTGTTGGCTGCAGCTCCACTTCATTTGTTTGCTGTTTTTAACTTTTTTAGCTGTTGTTAAAAAATCTCTAGCTATCAGGGGAACAAGGAGAGAGCCAGTTGAATGAAACTATTAAGCTTGTTTAATGCAAAACTGCCTCTAGACTTCATTTACTTACACAGAAAAAAACAGTAGCCGGCTACTTTCCTATTTTGTTGTTCAAACATAATAAAACATTTTTCCTCAGAGAAAAGCCAAACACTTAATGGAATCACAATTATCTCAGCAATTATATCTGCTAAAACAGGACTATATCTAAACTGGAAGGCAGCCAACTATATACTTTATCTTTGTTCTGACGGATTCCACTGGTGCTCTGGCTATAAGGACCATTTTTTGGCAACAAGCTACATAGAATTCATGCATATTATGTGAAAAAAAATGCTTTGAAAGGCTGGATTAATAAGTTAAGAAACATCAGAGAGTGAGACAGTGTAGTCAATCCAGGTTACGTGGGCTCAGAATTGTTCTCGCCCCAATTGGTTTTTCCTCTATAGGATACCAGTTAAAATGTGAATAAAAATATCTGGAACCCATTAAACAAATACAATAATAATGATGATGATGATGATGATGATGATGATGATGATGATGATGATAGTAGTAGTAGTAGTAGTAGTAGTAGTAGCAGCAGTAGTAGTAGTAGTAGTAGTAGTAGTAGTAAAGTTGGAAGGGACCTTGGAGGTCATCTGGTCCAACCCCCTGCTCAGGCAGGAAACCCTATACCATTTCAGACAAATGGCCATCCAGTCTCTTCTTAAAAACTTCCAGTGTTGGAGCATTCACCACCTCTGGAGGCAGGTTGTTCCACTGGTTAATTGTTCTAACTGTCAGGATGTTTCTCCTTAGTTCTAGGTTGCTTCTCTCCTTGATTAGTTTCCATCCGTTGCTTCTTGTCCTGCTTTCAGGTGCTTTGGAAAATAGCTTGACTCCCTCTTCTTTGTGGCAGCCCCTGAGATACTGGAACACTGCTATCATGTCCCCCCTCGTCCTTTTCTTCATTAAACTAGACATACCCAATTCCAGCAGCCGTTCCTTATATGCTTTAGCCTCCAGTCCCCTAATCATCTTTGTTGCAGGTAGTCCTCGACTTGTGATCATTCATTTAGTGACCATTCTAAGTATAACAGCAGTGAAAAAAAGTGACTTATGGCCATTTTTCAACTTAGGAACACTGAGGCATACCCATGGTCATGTAATCAAAATTCTTGGCCACAGGGGAACTTCCGGTGGCAGGCGATTTCGTCGGTCGCAGCTGTTTGCTGCCTCCCGCCTGTTTTGCGTAAAAGCCGGTTTGACAGCCAGCATCAGCTGTCAAACGGCTTGATACCTTTCCCCTGGGCATAAGGGGATAGGTGAGCTGCCCGGGGTAGGAGTTGAGTTCCCGAGTCGTCCTATATGGACGATGCAGGCGAGAACTC
>NW_015388638.1:47261-53781 GCF_001527695.2 Protobothrops mucrosquamatus | reverse complement strand
GAGATGGATTGTTTAAGTTTAGACTTTGGAGTTAGAGATATTAATATTTGTTTACTTGTATTTGAATATTAGCCTAGGTTGGTTTGGGAAGTCCGGGGGGTGGGGGGATGGGATATAACATTGTGTAATATCTGTGATGTATTTCTTTTTTTTATGATAAAAACAATAAAAATTTTATATTGAAAAAAAAAAAAAAAAATTCTTGGCCACAGACATGCATTTATGACAGTTGCCGGGTCCCGGGGTCATGTGATTACCTTTTGTGACCTTTTGACAAGCAAAGTCAATAAGAAAGCCAGATTTGCTTAACTTCTGCAGTGACTGACTTAACAATTGTGGCAAGAAAGGTCATAAAATGGTGCATAAAACTCACTTAACAATTGTTTTGCTTAGCAACAGAAATTTTGGCTTCAGTTGTGGGGACTACCTGTAAACTTTGCGAATAATTTAAACATAAAAATAACTCCAAGATAGTGAAGCAATTTTTATTTTATTTTTTGGAGGGGGGGTCTTTTTTGTAAAATATTTTTATGTAGCTTATTTTCTCCTTCAGTGAGTAGACTATTTCATGTCTCAATCTGTGTACTTGGGGAACACAAATAAATCACTGTCTCTTATTTGAGATATCTTTTTAAAATTGATTAATACATTTTCTGTAAACATAGTAGGCAGAGAACCATGTTAGTCTATGGTAGAAAAAAAATCAGGAGGAACCTGGCAGTACATTTTCTAATTAATAGATTTTATTACGAGACATAAGCTTTCATGAGTTGCAGCTCATTTTATCAGATGCACCACAGACGTTTATGTCTTTTAATAACATATGTTAGTTGAAAAAGGTGCTACTGGACTCCTCCTGGTTGTTTACATTTTAACTAGTTAGTCTGGGAGTAAATTAAGTTAGGAGTAAACTTGTATACATGATATCCACAGTATAAAAATATGGAAATTTCTCTACCCTGCAAGGTTGGTGCTGGTGGTAAAAGCAACATAAAACCCCATATACGGGGGCATAACACAATATAATATCTGTATATCTCTGCTATGATTGATTAAGCAAAGGTGGGCTCTATATATGCTTTAGAATCTCCTTCAGTTTTCACAACTTTGGCTGTTTGCTTATACTATAAGCCACACTGAGTTACTGTTTTTAGAAGCTTAAGAAATGTTTTAAAGGAAAATATAAAATATTTTATTGCTTCATTTAAGGTCCAGAAAGTATCGGCATGTTTCTTACAAAAAAGAACAAAGATTATCCCCTGATTGTTCTTTTTGGCCCTTGTTCTACACCTAACTAATTTAGTTCTTGAACCTTTAACCGCCACTTGGAAATAAAATATAAAAAGGAGTTCAGCAATGCCCTTTTGCATGGAAGAATGACTGTATGTTACAGATCTTCAGAAGATTTGCTGCTTGAAAATATTATATTATATAATCAAATTCATTTCTGTAACTATAAAATATGTTCTATAAAATATAACTGTTCTATAATAGTGGCAAACCTAATTTTATTTAAACAGCAGAGATTCTGTAAAATGTGTAAATTAAGGTAGATTTATACAGAAGAAGATATTCCTTTATTATCCAGATATAAGAACAAATGGAAAGTGTTAGCCAGAGATGGCCAGGGGATAGTACATTTGAAAATGAGATTTTGCTGACTAATGCCATGACTAAAGGATAACTTGCAGAAATTATTAAAGAAAGGCATACTGTATTTTTTCCAAATATTATGAACATGAAAGGTGGAGCTAGGAAAACATTTAGGTTGGCCAACAAACGGCTGGGTGAAGCTTGGTAAAATAGAGACTACAAGAGAAAAATGGAAAAGGATACCATAAGCCAAAATGAAATAGAACCAAATAAATGACAATATTGATATGTTCTTGAGAATAAGGAAAATAAAATGTTTAGGGAATAATTCATTCTCACTTTGATAGCGCTAAAATAAGCCTACTCCGAGACAGTGTGAGAATGTGGCAGTTCAGATTTTTACTGAACTTTGCCTGATACCTGCAAATGAAAAACTTTGTATTTTGCAAAAAAAAAAAAAAAACCTGACATAGCCACACTAGTAGACAATTTTTATACAATTTGTACTTCCTAAAAATGAAAATACTAATTTGAAGTTTCTCGTGAGGAGGTATACTTCAATCAATCCATTTTGTTCAATCATAGATCAGCAAACAGAACAAGAAAATCACAATTAATTATGATAAGAGTAATTTTTTTCTAAAATATCAGAGAAGGATTAAAAGACATACTATTTTTGGAGATATACATTAAGTCGGCCTTCCCCAAGCTGGTGCCAACTTGCTATGGCTGAGTAGGCATTCTGAAAACCATCACCAGTAGGCTTCCACAATAGTAATTCACATTATGATTATCAAATGGTTGGTCTACTGCATCACATGCTATGTGTTGCTGCCTTGAAGGCACAGAAGAACATAGAATAATAGGGTTGGAAGGTACCTTGCATGTCTTCTAGTCCAACCTTCAGCTCTTCTAGTCCAATTGCTACACTGACTGCCAATAGGGTTAGGGTTACACACTTTGGGGAAGAATCTGTGTGTGCCAGAGCCCAAAGGTGGTTTTAGTGACATTTCTCAACTCTCAGCTGTTGAACTGGCTTCATATTGATGGAGAGGCAAGTCAGTAAGATTCTGAATGGTAGATTATGAAATTCACTGTTCAAAACCTGATGTTAATAAAATTGAAAAACATGATAATTTTGAAGTGTATATAGCTGATATATAAAAGTGCTGGTTAGTACCTGTAAAGCACTGGGATATATCATGGACCACCTTGTCAAGTAAGGATCAGTCACAGAGAGAAAACCTATTTGGAAGGTTGGAGGCCCAAAGGGTTTGGTTGAGACCACTCATTTCTGGGAATAACACCAAGCCCCTATATTTTGGAACATAATGCCCAGAAAGTTGGCCTAACTCTATCACATTTAGGAAAGCCCTGATGACTATTTGATTTTAATGGAGCTATGGCCTGTAGTGAGCTTTTGAATGCTTGTCTTCATTATACATTACATTTAGTTAATTCATATTTTTTTTTAATGTATGAATGAACCATGGAGTCTCAGGTTGTGAAAGTCAGGTTTAGGCATACAGCTAAAGTAACTGTAAATCTAATTGTAAATCTAATTTCCCTAATTATTATTTTTCATTAACTTCCTTCCAGTAATCACTGTGATAGCCTTTTACTGTTTAGTAAATAAAATAGGTTGAGTCAGGGTTTCCTTATGGTTTATTTCCTGGAGTATTTGGGGCAATTAAAAGCCTTCAAACTTTGCCAATTCCCCTAGGACTGCCCAGGAAAAAGAAGTAAATTCAGAGAGTCCCATAGTGTTGGAGATTAATCAAGATCTTGTACTGGGAAGGAAAAAAGGTTGGCTTTTTCCTAAGTTTTTTTTTGTTTTAGGAAAATCCATGAATAGAGGTAACAAGAATATTTGACTGATTGGTTGATTGGTTGATCTTGGGTTACCCAATTCTATCACAACTCTGAATGCAAGACAATTTAAAACAAAGTAATATCAAGCAAAATAAAAAAATGCCTATAAAAAATAACACAAGACTCTAACAGGCTAATCATCCTATTGGTAGTCTGCCCCCCACTCTAGCCAAGATCTGGGGAGCAGCCAGGTTTTAAGGGCTTGTTTATATAAGGTCAGGTAATTTTCTGTAGTATTAAGTGTCTTAAGAAACAGAACTGAAGATACGTGGGTGGGACTCTTCAGTTGTGACCCTCAATGTGTGTAGCATACTAGTATTTCTGCTTGAAAAATAACCCAGTATAGAGTATATATTTGCAGCATTTACAGTTTATAATGGAACTTGAAGAAAAAAAAATCAAAGGATGCAGGGAGTAACGAAGGATAGAAGATGAAGATTTATCAGATGCAATAAAAGAGGTGCCACAAAAGGATCTGGCAGAAGAAGTAAACAAACTTTCATAAGGATGTCATTCCAACAAATGAGAAGCCCATTGAAAAAGAATGATGATCAGAAGCAAGAGATATACAAGGAATTCCGCAATGCTGGAATGTAGCTTTTAGCAGAAGCCAATATGACAGCTTAAGAAGCATGATAAAGATCTAGAACAGTGGTTCTCAACCTGTGGGTCAGGACCCCATTTGGGGTCGATCGACCATTTCACGGGGGTCGCCAAGCAAGGCTGTCTGCCTTTTTTTTTGTCCGCCATTTTTTTGTCCACCATTTTTTCCCCTTTTCTGGCGGGTGCCTTACCTCCCTTGGGCTGGGTCAGCTGGTGGTCGGCCTGCTCCGTCTCTGCCGCTTGCCAGCTACGCCTCGGCCGGCGCAGGGGGCGGAACCACGCCCCCGGGCAGGGAAAGTCCTTGACTTACGACCGGTTGGGTAGTCCTCGACTTACGACCGGCTTAGTCCTCGACTTACGACCGGTTTAGTCCTCGACTTACGACCGGTTTAGTCCTCGACTTATGACCGGTTGGGGTCGTGGCATTAAAAAAGTTGAGAACCACTGATCTCGAAGCAAAAGAAGCTGTATATGGGAGGTGAGAAGACAGATAGCATGGGCCTGCAGGGCTGGTTTTAGGAAAGATAAAGTTCAGAATGAGCTAAGATTGATGAAGAGACTTCTAAAAATTAGTAAAAAGAATTCCAAGAACAGCAAAAAGGTGTTGTTGTTTTTCTGACAACTTCAGAATAAGAAGCAAAAATTCACAGGGTGTAGCCAGACTTCAGCATAAATATGCAGCCCACCAGTTCTGGAGCCACAGAAAAGCATGCCAAATTTGCTGCTCCAATTGCCAGTCCCTATTCTGCATCCATAATAAGATCATCAAGTATTCAGTTTTAATGCAAGACAAGGAAAGTGCATTCTCCTAGCTTCATTTTTGGTCCTGCCTGCTACCAGGAAAGCCAATCATCAATTGCTCTCTTTAAGGTGTAGTGGGATAGTTTGAAAAACAGGTGATACAATATTTTAAATGATGGGTTTGGCCACTTGTCAAGTAGTCTAAATAGCAAGTTGTGGGTGCAGAGGGGCACCATGCCTGTGAACTGTCTGCTGGGTTAATTCTGAAAACTATTTCCCATATTCAGAAATAGCTCAGAGGAGGCTGCATGGGGTGAAGCCATATAGTGCGCCTTCAGTGCATCAATAAAACTCCCTCATACTTTACCCTGTAATAGATATCAAAAGTTAGACTTTTTTTTTACATAAATTTAGTGTCCTTTCAAAAAAGAGTTAGTTTGGTGTTTATAAATAGCCCAAGTAGCTAATAGATTATAGCATGGATTCTGGGGAGCACTGGAGGTGTTCTCTTCCACATTACTTTATATCCCTACCTGTTGGGTTATAAGCATGGAAGAAGAGCATAGAATGAAGTAGGAGGGAGTGACTGATGAGTTTCATGCTAAACTAGGGATTGGCAGCAAGTGGCTGTGATCAGCAGCAACTCAAGTTGTCTAAGAATAGGCAAAAGGGTGTCCTCTCCATCATAATAAAAAGTAAGTAACCCCAAATGGTTTGTTGGCAACCAATGGAAAATCTGAAATATGCTTGCTAGTACGGAACCAGCAAGACGTAGCTGGTAGAATCCAACTCTCTTTCCTGATTTAAGCAGAATTGGAGCTCTCTCAAAGCTTTCTCAAGGCTATCTCAAGGGAGTGCTGCCACCCCTGCAGAAGCATGATTCCTCCTGCACCCCAAAACAAAATAGCTATGGGAGGTATGCACAGTGATTGAATGAGTGGGAGGCAACCCTACAGCAGCCTCAAGTGGCCAATTGGAGCCAAGCAGATCCAAGCCCCTGGTTGCATTGTTAACCATTATCGTCAGTGAAGCATGTCAGATTGTGTAGAGGCAAGAACTATGTTGGGAAGAGTGCAGAAACTCTGCTTAAAGCCTGGAACAGCTATGGATGATTTTAAGCTACCTTATTTGTGGACTTTTGAGGCCACATCACACGAAAACAGTTACCAGGACATGTTCACACCTAATGTAGGAGGATATGAGGAGGAGTCCATGGTTAGTCTTCCCTCTCACCAGAGTGCCTCTTGATTGCCAAACTTGTCTCATTTTTGGATCTAATATGTTTTAATTTCAGCAAAGCATTTGACAATTCCCCATGACCTTCTTATTAGCTAGTGGTTAAATGTGAGTTGGATTGTCTGAGACTTAAGTGGAATCAAAGGTAGAATAAAAAACAGAAGTGTTCATTTTATGATTCCTTATCAGATCGGAGGAAGAAATTCTGTAAGTTCTGGATGGTTGAGTCCTGGGTCTTACATGCATCAGCATTTATTAATGATTTAAGTTTTCAACAGAACTGGAGACAGGGTTTTCAGCAGATACATATCAGGTGAGAGAACAAATACCCTGGAAGGCAGCTGTGAAATCCAGAAACATTTTCCTACATTAAACAAATGCTATGGAAAAAAAACCACACTTAAATTTAAGAGGGACAAACGCAAAGTTCCTCACTTGGAAAATGAACCAGAGTCACAGAAATGGAGGGGGGGGG
>NW_015388638.1:2862-44946 GCF_001527695.2 Protobothrops mucrosquamatus | reverse complement strand
TGTTGTGGTGCTGGATTGCAGAGAATAAGAACTTTGCAACTTGTGGTTGGTAGAAACAACTTGCCGGGGGTGGGGGGTGGGGATAGGATGGCTATGAAAAAGGCAAGGTGAGAAAAAAAAACACCCAGTTGTTGAACAAAGAAGACACAATGGGAGGGAAAATAAACGTGTTTGGAAATCAATAGCAGTGGTGCTTGCTGGACATCTCGAAGTGAGGACAACAGAAGAGGAAAGACTTTGAATTAAAAGAAGAAGAAGAAGGGATGCTTCACCCTGGGCTGATTTACTTAGAGATACGTTGTGCTGCAGCCTTCTAGATTTACAGTACAGCTCCTCAAATGTCAGCCAGCAGGAGTAGTTTGGAGGGCACTAGGTTGGGGAAGGAATCCACTGCTCTGACCCTTCCCTGTTGCTACGTGGAACTATACAGAATTATGCTATTCGGGAAGGATTCCACTTGTTTTCTGGGGTGATCGTTTAGGTTCATCAAGCAAATATATGCCATCAAATATATAATAGCCACGAGGGTGGAGAGGAGGAAGGTAAGAAGGAAGGAGGAGGAGGGAAGTAGGTTAAGAGAGGGTGAATGTAGTCTTGGGAGGCTGCTGAGCATCTTGGAGCTAATATGAGGTTTTTATGTTTTTTTTTTCCTTTGGTTAATGTATGCCATAATTGTATTTATTTATTTAAAATTAATAAAAATTTGATTGAATATATATATATATATAATAGCCACCACTTCATCATCCATGTCTTGTGTTAGTCAAATATTTCAGATCGTATATATGTGTTTTATTGTGGTGGGGGGTGGGATACAGAAGAACCACACATGAGAAGATGAATTTGAATGTATGTATGGAATGATTATCACTACAAGGCATTCTTGTTACTTGCTTTCTTATGTATTAATTGGCCCAAGCCAAACATAAATTGTGGAATGGGTTTTGCAGGAAGATGTGACAAAAAGTTAACAACTTCAACTGGTTGTATGTTCTTCCATTTGTCTGTTCATGAAGTCATTTTTATTTGCACTAGACTAGAGATATGGGGACTGTCAAATGTTTTCCATTGATTTGCATTATGCATCCCAGCCTTACGACACCTTTTCATATGCTTTAATCTTGTTCATAAAAGATAAGAATTTCCTGCATTCTGGTATGCAACTGCTGCTTTTAGAGATGGGGTTTTCCATAATCACTGGGAATTAAAATGTATAACAGCATCTCACATATATAAATATTATTATGCAAATTTAATTTCTATCTCCATTAGATACTCTGACTATTTGGGGAAAACCTGGCAAAGTAGACTTTGTTAATATTTGGATGGTTTTTGTGGCTCCTGCAAGGATTAGAACCACGTAATATAGCTTTTTAGAACTCTTTTTATTTTGTCCTCTGTTTGTTGCCAGAATGAAACTAGCTAAGGATGAAATATTCACTTCAGATCCAGGATAAATAATGTTTCCAATGTACTCTGTCTTGGATTCTTCAAAATACATTTTGCACTATCTTTTGGAAACACTTTTAAAATTCTCTTGTCTGTAATGGAACATCCAGGTACGCATTGTCTATGATACAGTTACATAGGATATTGCTGCACTGCATATATATGAATATGTTCTACAGAACACAGTTGTTTTTCTCAGTATTTTCTGTGTGTTTTGTTTTTATAAAAGCTATATTACTATTATTTATTAAAGTTATGTGCCACCCATCTCACTTAAAGATGACTATATGTTATAGAATAAATCAAAACTAGTACCATCGACAAACTATTCTTCAAGAAATACTTGATATTCCTAAGGATCCCTATGCTGCCTCAGAAGGAAATTGAAAAATCTGGAAAAGGTTTATGAAATAAGCCTTTCTATTAAATTAAATAGATTTACTCTGAATTAAAAGTGTGTAGTTAGGGATAAAGCTATAGAGACACTGACTAAAGATATGTAATATAATTCTCTAAAATGTAAATCAGGTATGGTTTGACTGCATTTCCCCACCCCCAAATTGGACTATAATTCATAAGACATGCACAGATTTCAAATCCAACAACATCTGGAAAGCCAAAAAATTATCTATCCCTGTTTTAATTCTTTTCTGCCTTGTTATTAACATCCATTGCCAGATCCCGTGATCATTAAAAATGAATCTATCTTCTATTTTGGCAATTATCTCCTAATGGGATTTGAAATACTTTCTTCCTTGCTTTGTTTACATTATAATTCATTTATTTTACTCATAATATTTATACTTTTATATTTATGTTTCAAAATTTTAAGTTGGCCAACTGTGACAACCCCGGAGTTGCACTTGATTCTTTAGACTCCAAGTAGCTCACCTAAAAATGATAACTATCCTAAAACATTCAACTCAAAAAACAGGTATTATTAAAAGATTTTAAAATGTTAAAATTTAACAGGAAAAAACAAGTCAAGCCATGAAGGCATAATAAAATAACAGTCTTCATCACTTTAATTTCCAGAAGTAGACCTCACAAGTAGAATATATCATAGGGATGATGGGCCTTCCAACCTTACCTCTCAAAATTCCTAAATAGAGAGAGCCTAAAATATCATTTCCAGGTTCATCTCACAGGATGGGCTGACTGGATTTGGAGAATATGGCCCAAACCATGTAGGGCTTTATAAGTCAACACCTTGATTGAGTTCAGACGTTCATGGGGCATCTTGTCCAGTACCAGCAATATACAGGAGCAAAGCTGCTGAAACAGCCCTTACTTGTCAGTATGCAGACTATCACATTCTGCACCATCTGAAGTTTCCAGATGGACATCAAAGACAGCCCTAACATATTGCAGTAACCCAGCCTCAAAGTAACAAGAGCACGAATGATGGGCACCATAACTTCCCTCTACAGAAAGGGCTGCAATTTAATTATAGATATATTTATCTCCCTGCTTTAAGGCAGACAACTCCAGGTTCTTTTAATACAACATGAAAATGAACATTTTTTTTCAGGCGCATGAGTCGATACTCCTGTTCTTCAATATCTTGTATACTTAATCACTTGCTATAATGATAGTAAAATGAAAATATTTTAATACATAAAGATGTGTGTTGTATAAAGTAAATATTGTCTGTGTCAAGCATAATTTCTTTTAATCCTGATTCTTTTAAGAAGTAGATTCAGCTGATTACCAAACTTCTTCTTGGGCTATCTATTCTTTAGGGTCTTTGAAAAGCATTTTTCACTTGCAAATTAATGGATAATTTGAATAAGCAGCTTCACTATCCACTTAACAACAAAATTTGTTTCTCTGAAGTTTTTATCGAGCTTGCATATATAAAATGCTATAGAGTTTGCCCTCAGAAAAGCTCTGTGATTTATATTAGGGCAATATCTTTATTGGGATATTTTTGTTGAGATATATACTTTGCTGAGAGCCAATTGGGTGTAGTGATTAAGGTATCAAGCTAGAAACCTGTGACTGTGAGTTCTAGTTCTGCCTTAGGAACAAAGCCGACTGGGTGATCCTGAGCCAATCACTTAGAAAGAGTGCAAAGAAGAGCAACAAAGGTGATCAGGGCACTGGAAGCTATAAAACATGAAGAACGGTTGCAGGAATCCAGTTTAATGACGAGAAGGACTAGGAGTGACATGATAGCAGTGTTCCAATATCTCAGGGGTTGCCACAAAGAAGAGGGGGTCAACTTATTCTCCAAAGCACCCTGAAGACAAAACAAGAAGCAAGGGATGGAAACTAATCAAGAAAAGAAGCAACCTAGAACTAAGGAGAAATTTCCTGACAATTAAAACAATCAATGGAATGACTTGTCTGCAGAAGTTGTGGGTGTGCCAGCACTGGAGGTTTTTAAGAAGAGATTGGACAACCATTTGTCTGAAAGGGTATAGGGTTTCCTGCTCGAGCAGGGGGTTGGATTAGAAGGACTTTCAAGGTCCCTTCCAATTCTGTTATGCTATTACCTGCTGGTGTGACTTACTTTGTCTCAGCCATAAGAAGGAGGCAGTGACAAACCACTTCTAAAAAACCTTGCCAAGAAAACTGCAGGAACTTGTTCAGGCAGTCTCCAAGAATCGGACATAATTGAACAGAAGTAAAAATTCTTTGTTAGAGCAATTTAAAGATTCTAGGATTATAAGAAATAATTACTTTTAAAAATAGAGATTTAAATAAAAGTACATTACGGTTACACTCCACAATCCTTTGCGCATAGGCAACTGAAAGTAGCTGCCCTCACACTTTCAGAAAGCAACACCTTTGCTTTCTAAGTAGACTAAGCCTGGTAACACATATACTGTAGGATGATTCTCGGCACATCCCTTTTGGCAAGCGAGGACAAAACTTAAGTCACTTTCTTGAACAGAATCAAAAGTTTTCCCAGCTTTACTATTTCTGAAAGAGATTGGGGGAGATCAAAGATTACTAGAAAAGGAAGAATGGAGGGGAGAGAAGTCCTGAACTGAGGTCCCAGAGACCTCCAGAAGTGAACAGAGATAAGCCCAGCACTGAAAAGCACAAGAGAATTCTCCAGATCTTTGGAAAAATAAACCACCTTGATTCATGATAAATAGAGCTAAGTTAGTTCATCTAAAGAATATAGCTGATAGAGCAGCGGTTCTCAACCTATGGGTCGGGACCCCATTTGGGGTCGATCGACCATTTCACGGGGGTCGCCAAGCAAGGTTGTCCGCCATTTTTTTCCCCTTTTCCGGCGGGTGCCTTACCTCCCTTGAGCTGGGCCAGCTGGTGGTCGGCCTGCTCCGTCTCTGCCGCTTGCCAGCTACACTTCAGCCGGCGCAGGGGGCGGAACCATGCATGCTCAGCGCTCCCGGGCAGGGAAAGTCCTCGACTTACGACCGGTTGGGTAGTCCTCGACTTACGACCGGTTTAGTCCTCGACTTACGACCGGTTTAGTCCTCGACTTATGACTGGTTGGGGTCGCGGCATTAAAAAGGTTGAGAACCACTGTGATAGAGGGAACTCATAATTAAGACCAAGAAGCCCCAGTGGTGCAGTGGTTAGAATGCAGTATTGCACGCTAACTCTGTCCACAGCCTGGAATTCAATCCTGACCAGTTCAAGGTTTACTCAGCCTTCCATCCTTCCGAGGTCGGTAAAATGAGGGTCCAGATTGGCTGTAATATACAAAACATTGTAAACCGCCCAGAAAGTGCTGTAAAGCACTATGGGGCAGTATATAAGTCTAAGTATTAGTGCTAGTGTTGTTGACGTAGATAAAGGAATTAGGATGAATTGCTCCTAAGCTTCTGATTAAAAATTGGAAATCAATGAGAAGTATTCAATAAACACAATAAACATCCAAGAGTGAGATGGATTAATAAATTAGGATGCACTGTCTGGAGTTTGTGCTTTATTTTCTAGGGTTGCACCTGCTTATTTCTAGTAATTGTATCTAATAACTTTGGTGTATGATATCTAATGCATTTTGTGCAAACCCATTTTTTGTAATTGTGTTCCATCTTAGTCTCTTTGAGTCATAAATCTGTTCATTTTAGATTACTCTCTCCCGCAGCATTTTATTTGGGACATTTAAGCCACTGTTTGTGATATTATCAGTACTACATGTCATATTGCATCTGCTTATAATTATTTGGGGCATTTGACTACCTAATGTTAGAAATGTCCTATTCAAAACTGAGCAAACACATCAGGATTAGTTATAAACTGTTAACTGAGGAGGAGTATTTCAGCCAACTAAACAAGCAGGCAGAGAGCCAGCAATGCAGATGCGCATCTGTTTTGGGAAAGATGGAGAATAAGGTCTTACCTGATGGGCAGGCACAGTACAGAAGCTACAGTGTTCATCCAGAGTCCAGCATAGCACAGGTTCAAGGAAATAGACAATGACAGAGAGGCAACAAAGATTCATAGTTACTGGTAAAGCATCATGAAATCTGTTGCTTAGACCATACACTGCCCAATAGATACTGGGCACAAAATTCTGAGTCAATGTAAGTAAACAAAGCTTACATTACTCATCTTTATGAAGCGGTATTTTTGTTTCCCCAATGTACTGATCTGCACATGTCCCACTGGGGGAAACAAAATAACCATTTCATAAACGCATGGCACAACATAGGAGAACAAATGCATCAGGACAAGATTCAGCAGTCCATCTGCATTTAAAAGACAAAGGCCACTCTTTTAGAAGGCAGCAAAATCCACATTTTGGACAGAGAGGACCACTGAGTTGAAAGAGGGGTCAAAGAGGCCATCTATGTCAAAACTGCACAGCCCTCTCTCAAAAGAGGGGGAGAGATACGACATCATCCATCTCCAGTCTACAACACAGTCCTTTCAGCAGTTCCAAGAAGGCTCTGTACCCATTTGCACTACTCAGGTGACTCTGTGAACACGGATAAACCTCCAAGTGGCCTCAACAACTCTCTAAAAGAATGCAAATGACCAGCTGTCTGCAAGAAATATAAATCCTTCCATTCCCCACCATCCAGTCAGAGCTGAAGAAGCTTCTTGGATGAGAAGCAAAACATCTTCAAAGAAAAGCAAGAAAGTCCAGTTGCCTCTTGGAAAAAAAAACACTTTTGGGACAACCTGAATTAATCTGAATGACCGAGCTGAGTTTTTTGGAGTTGCTCCATGATGTCATTTTTCTTTCTTCTCTGCCTGCCCCTCTCCCCTGGCCTTTCAGAAACACCTAAAGACCTGGCTCTGCCAACTTCTTGCGGCCCACAGAGGAGCACACAGCCATGGGACTGGTTAGCACCCTGAAGCCCCTTTCCCAACTTTTTAATTTTAATTGTTTTATTATTGTTTTAACTGACTTCTATTATATTTATATATAGCTTTTTTATGTTTACTTGTATGCCATCCAGAGTCACTCTACAAGGGAGATGGGTAGTTTATAAATGTGATATATGAATACTATACACCAGGCCACACCACACCATACCATAATTGTAATACGAGTGTATGTTTATGCTATGTTTTGTAGTGTATAATTCGATGCAAATAAGTGCAAATGAAAAAGCACATTCTGAAGTCACCTATTTCTTGCCCAAATGGCATAGCGTGCTTTGCCTGGCATTGGCTATTATTCCTTCCAATGCAAGGGCAAAAAAAAAAACATTCAATACCTCCTGTGCAAGATCATTTTCATAGTATAGTGATACATAGTATAGTGTGGTATTGTGTGGTATTGTGTGTCACATGACTTCTGCACTGCAAACACCTTTATTGCTTGATTTAACACTTGGCATAAAGGTAGACACAGAGTAAAATGTTTTTAAAATGTTTGTATGCAATGTGCTCATTTTTGTGACTAGAATATAACAGATTTCTAAGAAGCATGGCATTGGCCTTGAGGCTTAGCCCATACATACTTGGTTGTACATACGAAAACAAAATCTGAGTTAATAAAGTTCAGTAAAGTCCCTTGGTATTATTCTATTGCTTAAGCATTCTCAAATATTTTCCTTTAAATTATAAATTTAAAGCTGAGATCCACATATGATGCAGTTTCAGGCTTGCTGCTTTGAAAATAAAAGGGTGCAGAATATACATCATTGAGTCTAACCTCTTTCATTTGCTTTTTCTCAGGGGATGAGCGTTCCCATGATTGCACAACACCAGCAGAAGCTCAGACACAAGTTGGGATGGAAGCTGGTGGAAGAAGGAGCCCATGTTGCCAAACATGCTCTGTGATCCAGCTTAAGAAAATCTTCTGGGGAGTAGTGGTGGTACTTGGTGTCTGCTCTTCCTGGTCAGGTTCAACCCAGCTAGCAAAACTGACCTTTAAGAAATTTGATGCACCCTTCACTTTGACGTGGTTTGCAACAAACTGGAACTTTTTATTCTTTCCTTTGTATTACATTGGACATGTTTGTAAGTCAGCTGAAAAACAATCTCCCCAACAAAGATACGGGTAAGAGAGAGTTGTCATATTTTGCTGTGTTGTCATTTATTCTCTTCTTAGATGTTTCATTAAGCTATTTGGTTAAAAAAAAAGACTGTAAATTATTGGCCCAAATATTGAAGGGAATAGAAGGAAGATAAGGACATTGTAGAGAAGGCAGAATTTATCTTACACATTTCTATTAAAAATAAATGAAATCTCTCTAAATGAACATCTATACGCTCTCTTATGCTTTTTGTTGCTGTTATTCATTTTTAATTGAGCTAATTAAAATAATAAATAATTTAACTGTCTTTTTCTTTATAGCAAAAGATAAGATATAAGATAAAATATCTTTCCTCTAATTGTCATAAATATCAGAAGTCACATGTATTTACTTTACCTAATGCCCATTTAGAGATAGTCATTTAATTTTAGTAGAAACATGTTATTTAATTCACAATGGTGGGTGCCCTGCTATAATTTTCCTCTTGAAGACCTGTTTTAAGACCTTTCCCTTTTTACATACCTTTCTGTTTAAGCTAAACCTAGATTATGTGCAGTTTAGATAGATGATATACTCTTTATAGTACATCTATAGAGTTGATATACTCTATAAAATGAAAATGTGGCAACAAGAATGTGTTTTTATTGGTGCTACTACATATTTCTATCTATAAATTGGGGACGTCTAGATAATTTACAAGGTGCTTGGAAGGCTGTTCACCTCCATTGGCAGATGTTTTATACCGAATTAAAGTGAGCAAGGTCAAATGCAGAACTTGAAGAGAAAGGCAGTGGTGGTGGAATTAGCCATTATATGGCATATAATATACACATGACAAAGGAGAGAAACCCCTTCCACAATATGACAAGATTCAATTTTCAAATTAATATGAACCCTCTATGGTAAGGCTTATCATAAAGACACATGAAACATGACTACGCTAAAGAGCTCGTAGCATCTTGGGTTGATCAGAAAGAAGCAGTAGATGAGTACTTGTTTCTGGGCTCAATCTAAACATTGGACACTTATATTTAGGAGCATTCCTTCCCTCGAAGTTGTTTATATATTTTATTCTCATCACATCCATTGAGAAATATTGCTCTGGACAACAATGTTTTATTTGAAGAATTGTGGAATTGATTCTTATAGGATTTGTATTGGAGTCCTATTAAGGTGGGTAAATTTTACAAAACAGGAGATTGGAGCTAAAAACCAGTCATTCTGCTGTATCTTTTCTTGCTGTATCTTCATTCCAAGCTTTTTAGTTTTAGGGGTTAATGCAGGCGTTCTCAGACTGTGGGTCATGGCTAGCCAGAAGTTATCATCAACTTAGATGGACGTCAAAGGTTTCTTCTAAACCTGATCAGACTTTTGCAGGCAAAATAGGAGTGCTCTCAAAATATCAACATTTTGAAAGTTTTGAAACCATAATCTCTTATTCAGTTGCTTTTTGTCTAATAATTCAAGCCACTACAGAAGAAACAGCTCCCAAGACAATGAAGTAAAATATTTAAAAGATATGTGAATTTGAATTAATGTGTCTGAAAGGATGGGTTTTTACATAGCACCAAGGAAAAATACCTTGCAGCATTCAAATCCAAAAATGTACATATAATACAGTTCAACTTTTGCCTAAACATATAGCACCAAGCTATTTATGGTCATTCAACTGTTATGGGTGGCTTCTACATGCATAATGGCTCTTCCCAAGAGTTGCAAGGAGGGTGCAAAAGGTTGTGGACCGAGGGTTTTGAAAGCCTTCCTGGCTTTCAGATCAGATCTTGTATATCCATCCACAAGCATTCTTTTACAACTGGGACCAGTTTCTTCCTTTCCTTGTCTTTATTAGTACAAACTCTCAAAATAGACAGATACAAAAATGCTTTAAGGTTCATATACTTGCCTTGACTCTCTCTCTTCCACTTTAGAATACACCAATGGTTCTTTCCCCTCTTTGGGTATAGAAAGAATTAAAGAACTATAAGAACTAACTTTGTATCTGCCAATGTAAGGCTTGTTTATTGCCACAAACTATTCATTTCAATTATTTCTTAATGAAATTTGCTCTGTCAAATTGTGTGTCTGTGGGCATATATTTGTTACTGAATGGGACAAGATGGTCTTCCCTAGAATTTTCTGAATTGCTTTTGGTGTTTTTACCCTAAAACAAATGAAGCACTCAGATGAATGCTTTTTTTAAAAAAAATCTTTGATTATATTTGTAGATTTTTTTAAAAAAATAAGACAATTTCATGATCTTCTTAAATCTTCTCTAAGCTCAAAGATGTTGGCTTTTACTTTTGAGTTAATACATGCCATGCAAAGGTTCAGTAAAAACAACAAGATTTGAAATGCATGTCATTGTTTGTTCTTGATTATGTTTTCTTTGGACTCTGATCTTTTTGTTGGTCCAGGCAAGTGAAGAAAGAGGATTAAGTAGTGTGTGTGTACATATGTGAAGGGATGAAGGTTTGGAAGGACACTGTCACATGCTTTCCCTTTTCTTAGGGAGTAATCAGAAATTTAATTGTTCGAAACTAGTTCTGGTACCAGAAATGCTTATAGTTAAAAATATAAGTTTCTTTTAAAATTGACTGATTTATTAGATTTATAACTTGCTTTTAGGTTTAGATTTAGGCCTTAGATTTTAGTTATAAAGCTGCATTAGAATTAGATTTATAATCTGATTCAGGAGCTCAAGGGAGTATGTATGTAGCATTCTCTCCTCCTATTTTACTCTGCAAAGACACCCTGTTTAATAGGTTGGTCTGAGAGAGAGCAATTGTTCCAAAGTAAGCCAATCCATTTTTATTTATTATTAATTCATTCAATTTCTATAGCTATCCAACTCAACCAATTGACTCTGGGTGGTTTACAATTCTAAAATTCTAAAACAATTAAAACAGTAAAAACATCCAGAAAAGTTTCCATGACTGAGGGCACGCTAGAGGTTTCATACAGTCTTTGATCTGATCCATTGCTGGTTGACAATGCAGCTGATACAGAATAGGTCCATCTTTAAGATGCTACAGATTCTTGATGTATTTCCTCAGGATCTACTATTCTTTTCTTCTTTTAGGGAGTGTTGTCGGTTTTTTGGAGACAACGGCTTGACACTGAAGGCATTTTTTACCAAAGCAGCACCTTTTGGTGTTCTTTGGACACTCACGAACTACCTGTATTTACATGCAATAAAAAAAATAAACACTACGGATGTTTCCGTACTGTTCTGCTGCAACAAAGCTTTTGTGTTCTTGCTTTCGTGGATTGTTCTCAGGGACAGATTCATGGGAGTGAGGGTAAGTGGTTCATAAACTCTTTTTTCTACCATCACCAGCACTGGTACTGGTACAGATCGTTTGTTTAAACATTTATAGCAGTATAAAGTATTTAATTTTATGCATTAAAAACTGATTTCATGTTATAAAGTTGTTCTTAAAATGATTGCTATATTATCATTGTATCTTAGCCTTGGCTTTCTTTAAAAGTTAGTTAATTTTTCATGACTTGAAACATGTATCTTTTTCTTAAATAATTTTAATCTCTCAGTTTTCATAGAGTGACATCTCTTAGAACCAAAATTTAAGGTTTCTATTTTGTTGACTTGGTTGTTGAAGTTATTGATTTTAATTCCATATTTCTTCTATTACGGAGATTTTTCTTCTACTAGTTCTAAAACTTAACTTTTACTGGCAGTCAGCTTTCACCAACTAAAATGGTCTAGATAGATAGATAGATAGATAGATAGATAGATAGATAGATAGGTAGGTAGGTAGGTAGGTAGGTAGGTAGGTAGGTAGGTAGGTAGATGAAAGAGAGACGGAGATGGAAATGGAGAGGAATAGAGATAAAGACAGAGAAAGTTGGATGCATCACATCTATGGGCAGTGTACAAACAATAGAATACATCTGGAAATACAAAACCTCTGGAAAAATCAATTGTAACGAATCAATCAACCCCACTTAACCCAAAGCCTGGAGGAAGAGCCAGGTGAATGAATGAATGAATGAATGAATAAATAAATAAATAAATAAGGAAGGAAGGAAGGAAGGAAGGAAGGAAGGTAGGTCAGGTTGGGGGTCTTATGAATTTCAGTCCTGATAATGATCTGACATATTAAAACGGTTTGTCTACAAAAGGCTTAGTGTAATGATGAATATTAATTACATTCAGAGAACATGTTGAATCTGTAGCTTTCAGGTAGGTAGGTAGGTAGATAGGTAGATAGGTAGATAGGTAGGTAGGTAAGTAGGTAGGTAGATAGATAGATAGATAGATAGATAGATAGATAGATAGATAGATAGATAGATAGATAGATAGATAGATAGATAGATAGATAGATAGATAGATAGATAGATAGATAGATAGATAGGCAGGCAGGCAGGCAGGCAGGCAGGCAGGCAGGCAGGCAGGCAGGCAGACAACCTTATTGCCATTTTTTACTGTGGGCACAAAGGCACACATTAAAAATGAAATTTAGTTGCTTGCTCTCAAAGTGTACACATACATAACACACATTTAAACATACTATATACAACATATGTATAGACCTACACCCTTACTTATAAGTAACATAAATATTAATCACTGTCCATCTTGAATACATAACTGAAGGAGGAAGCTTTAGAGTTCACAAGGTTAATACTGTATGGAACAAAACTGTGACTCAATCTGAATGTTCTGCTTCAGATACCACGAAGCCTCCTCCCAGAAGGTAACAAGGAAAACAGGTCGTGAAGAGGATGTGTAGTGTCCCAATGAAACTGAATAATATAAATATGAAATATTATTGTTCCCTTGATTCTGCTGATTTCTTATCTTCTGGATGAATGCAAACAGCTTTTGAACTTTAAAGTTCTTCAGAGTTTTAAATAACAGTAGCAAAAAGACCCTCTCTCTTTATAAGTAGAAATATATGTAGAAATATCTATCAAGATCCCAAGATCCTAATCAGAGGGCCTCCCCCCAAGAGGCACTTTTTAGCCCTCTACCCTTTCTATTTTTTTTAATCACATCTCTTAAATTAGCCTGTTAAATTGGTTTGACTGTTCATTAGTTTTCTTTTCAAGAAATTTGTTAACATCGTATTTTTACTCCTAACACCTTGTTTGAGCTTAAACTGTGAGTCGGCCTAAGAACTTACTATTATTAAAAAAGGCTATCAGTGTTGAAAATAATTAAATAATAATGTCATTCACTATGATCATGAGGCCTCCAGCTAATTAACCAAATGTCATGAACTGTCCTTTCCTTTAATTTTTATGCCTTTTCATGGCTGATTTCCAATTTTTTTTCTCCATTTTTTAAAAAAACTGGATTGACAAAATTACAGAAAAAGCATTGTGACATTACAACTTAAGCCAGTGGTTCTCAACCTGTGGGTCGGGACCCCATTTGGGGTCGATCGACCATTTCACGGGGGTCGCCAAGCAAGGCTGTCCGCCACTTTTTTTGTCCGCCATTTTTTTGTCTGCCATTTTTTTTCCCTTTTCCGGCGGGTGCCTTACCTCCCTTGGGCTGGGCCAGCTGGTGGTCGGCCTGCTCCGTCTCTGCCGCTTGCCAGCTACGCCTCGGCCGGTGCAGGGGGCGGAACCACGCATGTGCGGCGCTCCCGGGCAGGGAAAATCCTCGACTTACGACCGGTTGGGTAGTCCTCGACCTACGACCGGTTTAGTCCTCGACTTACAACCGGTTGGGGTCACAGCATTAAAAAGGTTGAGAACCACTGACTTAAGCTATGACGTTTTATATTTGTCTTGCTATGTTGCATGCAAGTACATAACAGCAGAGTCACATTACGGTATTGCATTGCACATTTTCACATTTGTCTCCTTTGTCTTCTATGCTAGGGTGTATGAATGTAAAAAAAAAATTCTTTCAGTTGAAGGGCACATTGCCGTTCTGAGAGCTACAATTCTTTATCTGCCAAGTTACAGCAATAGCAAAAGGAACCTCCTTCAAATGAGGCAAGCAAAGCAAGCAAAGCGATAAGGAGAACATTCAGACCTTAATGTCTCACTAACTATTTAAAATATTTACCAACATCTGTACAAATAAATCTATACAAATATTTTTTGTAATAAAGAACAAAGTGAGTTCACATTTACTTTGATCTTTTTGATTTAATGTTACTTAATTTGTAAGGTCAGGAAATATAAGGATTTTTCCCACTAGGTACTACTTACGTCAGGGAGTTCAAAGTGTTACAAAAGTTGCCGCTTTTTTGTGGTGTGGGAAGTCACCCCCTCCAGAGAAGGAAATATTAAAAGGGCAGAAAAAATATATTTCCTCAGGATCTTGAAGAGGCAGGAACGCATGCCCAGTTTTCTTAATAGCCCCAAGTCTGCCTCCCCCAAGCAGAAACCAGCTCTATAGAAATGCAGATGCAGACCATTCAGGAAAGTTGGAGCTAGAAGATTAAGAAGACAAAGACCTAAAATCTGCATACCTCACCCAAACTTTAAGAGTCATTAGCCCAGCCCCAGGGAAACATAATAGGATTAAATCACAGATACCAAGGTCCAGAAAAGCACACTCAGACTCAGTTCAAAGTTCATGCCACAGGAACAGGAAACAAATCAAAACAAAAGGCTTCAAAGGGTATAAAAAACCCACTCCCTACATGTGTTCCCTCTCTTTTCTGCCAGAGCCAGACAGGAAGATGGTGATCGATACTGTGATCAATACTGCACAAGGAGACTGCAAGATAGAGATTTTTCTACGGGTTTGGATGTTGAGAGACAATGGAATTAGCCAACTTGCTTGCAAACACAGCAGAGAAGTTTCAAGGACACAAGTTCACAAAGCCTCACTTT
The DNA here is from genome assembly GCF_001527695.2 of Protobothrops mucrosquamatus. NCBI lineage: Eukaryota > Metazoa > Chordata > Lepidosauria > Squamata > Viperidae > Protobothrops > Protobothrops mucrosquamatus. Next base: position 30,265 of record NW_015388638.1, on the reverse strand, counting down.
CTAATGGCTTTTGAAAATTGCTCATTAACTATTTCTAAGCTATCAGACGCCTTCAGAATTACAGGCTTGAAAATGCTGAGTAAATCTGCCTTTAATACTGAATAAAAGAAATTTTAATCATAAGCTAAATAATTTAAAGAATCTGAAATAAACAGCTAAAAGTTAAATAAGAATTTGATTCTAGAAAATTTTAAAGGACAAAATTGGAATATTGAAACTTTTACAGTTAAGATTTTGGAATTAATTATAAAGAACAAACAACTTCTCATGGGAAATAGATTCTGTTTTCATTTTTACAAGACACAACAAAGCAATTGTTAGCAATTTCATGATTTTAAAAATTGAACACTAGTGGAGAGGAAAAACTTTCAGAATGGTAAAATGTTGCAAAACATTATAACAATGAAAATACTGAAGGAGGCTTCTGAAAAATGGAGTCAGAAACTAGTAACAATATCAACAATATCAGTGATGTGTGCTTCTATAGATATCCAGAAACTGTTGTAGACAAAATGACAAATATAGAACAAATTTTATCTGACAAGATAGAGATAGTATTAGATTTACAAATGACAGGTTAAGAGAGATTATGTTTTGCTCATCTATAAAAGAAACTAGCTGAATTTTTAAAATTTAAAACAGAAATGCAAATGACAAAACAAGAGAGTTATCTGGATAATATTTTTCTATTGGATTTACAAAAGGGGCTTGTTAAGCCCTTGAAGAACTCAATATAATTGGACAAAGAAGAAATGACAAGAAATCAAATCCTACACTACTACTTGAATGAACTGAAGACTATATCTATCAGAAGTAAAAAGAAGGAATATAAAGTTGGCTTATTTGATCAAAGTTAAAACAGGATATATTGTTACTTCTGGCAGTTCTTTCTGTTAACAATCGGATTGAAAAGATGATGCTTTATCGATTTGTCTATAGATAAGGGATGTGATATGAGATGAAAAGATAAATGTTTGTAATCTAGGAGGAAACGAAGACTCACTACATTTCAGTGAAATCAGCATGTTCAATGTATTGTTCTGTCCTGTATTACTTTTTCTATAATCCTACTCCAGGTACCTTTTCTGAGGGTTCACTGCTTCAAACATATAGATCTGATAATATACACAACTGTTCACAAACTAATCTCTCAATGGTATGTTGGCATGTAACTATAAAATGGAAACCCTGGCTAATTTGGGTTTTCGTCTTTAGTAGCCTTTGGTTTAATCCAGTGGTGGCGAACCTATGGCACGCGTGCCAGAGGCGGCACTCCCTCTCTGTGGGCACATGCACTGTCATCCCAGCCCCGCCTACTCCCACGGCCCCCTCACTAGCAGCCCCCCCAGAGGAGAGTCACCCCCGGGTGCGGCCCACGCAAAGCAGTGGGACATGGTAGCTGGGCAGTGGGGACTCCTCCCTTGCGCCCCATTGCACGCAGATGATGCTGCGGGGCACGGGCAGAGGGCGTGGCCACCATGGCGCTGCTGGGCTGCCTGGCTGATCTGTGGCGGGCCATGGAGGTGGTGGGTGGCCCAGCAGGCAGGACGGAGCAGGGATGGGGGTGGGGGGCAGTTTTTGGGCACTCAGTCTCTAAAAGGTTTGCCATCACTGGTTTAATCTATAAAGTGCATAAGATGTACTAATTTAAGTTAAGCTTATGAAAAATGGTCTTACTGCTGCCTAAAGGAAAGAACACAGTTTAATGGTGCCTTCTGTATTACCAGGAGCTAGGGGGACTTTAGAGCCCATTAACATTTTGCTTCTGTGTATCCTAAACAGATTGTCGCTGCTATACTTGCTATTGCAGGGATAGTTATGATGACTTACGCAGATGGATTCCACAGTCATTCAGTTATTGGAATAGCACTTGTTGTGGGATCTGCGTCAACGTCGGCTCTTTACAAGGTAAGCATAGTAATAGGCTTAAGTTTCATTAGTCTACAGGTTTGACTGCATGACCAAATGTGTCCAAGTTCTGTTTTCAGTTCAGTTCATCCTCTAAAGAGTCATGTTTTCAGAGAGCTACTACAGAATTAAAGTTTTACACAGAGGTAGTTGAATCAAGTTGTTATACCTATGGAAACTAGTGTAGGCTTTCACAGCCGGTATCTGTTGGACAGTGTTGGGCTTCAGGGTGTACAGACTGTGTCCTAAACAACAGACTTCTTAATATTTCACCAGCAGTGTAGACTGGCTGGCTATATAGATTACCTTGCCTTTGAAGATGACAGCCATAGTTGTTGGCAAAACTTCAAGAAATCTGTTGTCTAATACCATGGTCACTAAGCCTTCAGGCTCAACACTACTCAACCTATGAAAACTGTTTAAAGAAAAATTGTTCACATTGTATGTAAAAAAACAACAGCAACTGTGTAAAGGAAGAGATCCTGGAGCTGCTGAGGGACCAGATTCTTCATCACTTCCAGTTCCAAAACTCAGAAAAGAACTTAGAAGTTGGTTAGGGAAATCTGCTTACAAGCTGCTGGTTTATAACACAATACATAATAATAGGATTAGAAAAATCCATTTCTGTTGCTAATATGAAGGAAAAGGAAAGTGAATGTATAAAAGAAGGATATTATCTTATCTACTGATTTTTACATCAAAATGGAAATGCTTTCACTTTGGGAGCAGGAAAAGGACAACAGATCATAAGGAATGGATAAGGAAGAGGCTTTTAATTTCTGTTCCCCATTCATCCACTATGACTAAAAGTTCAAAATTAATCCGAAATTATGTAGTGTTGGTATTATTTGTAAACATGTGTGAGTTGCACAACTATGCTTTTATACAAGAAGAATCATAGATTGGATGAAGTTTGACTAGGGGATGGAAGAAAGAACACAATTTCCTTCTACCAAGAGTATTCCGGCACCTCTTCTTGGGCTTCAGTCTCGGTATATAACTCTACCATTAACTCATGGACATTGATGTTCATAAGACATGCTTAGTTGGAAATTTTGCAGATTATTGTCTATGTCATTTGGACATGTTTTGCAGTCATGCTTTCATGAGTTTCTTTACCATAAGGAACAAAAATTGTGCACTGCCAACCTGTAACATTTCTTTTCAGGTGTGTGTGTGTGTGTGTGTGTGTGTGTGTGTGTGTGTGTGTGAAAGCTTCTATATCTTCAAACAATCTTTCCCATGTTTCCCAGAAGCTTGGATAAGAATTGTAGTATTTGTAAACCAACAATATTTGAAGAGATTAAGTTACAGAAGATGATTTAAAATAATAGCATCACAGCATCCACTATGACTAAAAGTTCAAAATTAATCCAAAATTATGGAGTGTTGGTATTATTTGTAAACATGTGTGAGTTGCACAACTATGCTTTTATACAAGAAGAAACATAGATTGGATGTTCCTTCCATAATGGGCTTGAAAGAGATTACATGAAAAAAAAAATGACTTAAGAATTTAACATAGACGTTTCTGTGGTTCCAAGAACTGTTTAATGAGAATTTAATTTCTTACCAGACACCACAATGGAAATGTCTGCCACCAACTGGTGATCTAAATATGTTTTCTGAAATCCTTTTCTTCAATTGAAAGGCAGGGTTTCTTTTCATTATTCTTTTCCATTGAAAAGATTTAAAAAGTAAGGTTAAAGAGGCTAAATCCTTCCCCCCTTTTTAAAAGGAGACAAAATACAAATTCAAAAGTCCGTATGAAATTATTTGGCCATACAAAGCTGGTTCTTGTAAGTGTGTGTATGTAAAAACAGAAGTCAGCTTTTACATTAATATTTCATAAATGAAACTTGTTATAGCTTTTTTTATATTCTGAAATACATCATCTGAGAAGTACATGGAAGCAGTAAATGGTTCCATGCAATAGCATTTTGTTAGCACATCAGTCTAACCCGGGGTAGGCAACCTTGGCTCTTTTATGACTCGTGGACTTCAACTCCCAGAATTTCTGAGCCAGCCATGCTGAGGGGAAAGAGAAAGTTTCCAAGCTGAGCCATGCTGGCTCAGGAATTCTGGGAGTTGAAGTCCACGAGTCATAAAAGAGCCAAGGTTGCCTATCCTTGGTCTAACCCAAAGTAAAAAAAAAATAAAAATGAACCTCTACTGTTCATTATAACAATTTGTAGCCATTTTGCTGACTATTCATAAGAGCTGGAAAGAAAACAGAAATAATAGGGAGTGATCAAAGGATGCCATCAGAATAGGAATCATTTCATGAAGAACTGTGCAAGCATTAATTTTTGTATGATACGTGCATGTCTGAATGGGAGTATGAATGGACTGAAGTAGCATACAGTAAATCAAAATAATATTTGCCACCTGGGCCTATCACTAGCAATGGGGTGTACAGCTAAATATTGGTAAAATTTGTTCAATGACATTCATTAGGTGATCTGTCCAAAAGGTGAGGTGGGATTTATTTCAGTCAAATGAGCTGCTTTGGGAGTGAAGCGGAATTAACCTTCTAACTAAAAGGCAGTTTGTTATTCCATAAATCTAAAAAGTGACTTTTAGACATAATTACAAAGCTACATGGAAAAACATCTACTTCAGAAGTAAATGCACAATTAGTATTCATTATTAAACATGTCCAAATTACATTATATCATTGAGGTTACATGGAAATCAAAGTGAAGAAATATATTTATTCTTCTCATTGAAAGCAGTAATAATTAGAGGTAAATTTGCTCCCAAATCATTAATTCATGAGACTCTTGCTGATATATAAATTTCTTCATTAAGACGTTATTAAATTTGCATCTTTAAGATTTTACATGTAATTAAAATTAAATTTGAAGAATATATATTTGTAACAGTAGCTGGTAGATGTGTGTCCCACCTTTACCACAAAATTTGTTGAGAAAGTTATAGTTTTACTGCTTGAATCAAACAGCAAAGCTTGAGAACAAAACTAAAACTAAGTTGTTTATCAGTTCACATTATTTAAAAATGCTGTATTACAAAAAAGGCTATGAAATGGCTGTTAGTTTCCGAAGGATGGAATATTGACTATTGACTTAGAAACTGTACAAAAATCAATATTACAATGCTGAAATGCACTTCTGTTCAATATTGCACTCATTTATAGGAATTTACCTAGCAATTTTAGCCACTTTTTATGTCTACTACTATGAAATTAAAATATAAAAGGCAGTTATTTTTTTTTCCTGGTGAATGTTTCTAGCCAATCTTCAAGTTCAGTGCTTCCAGTTTAGTATGAAATTGCTTTTCCAAATTTACAAAAGTCTGCAGGAAGTTCCGGAGACAGTACATTTAATGTACTGTATAGCGTCTCTTGAGCTGCTTTCCATCTTTGTTGGAAATGACAGAATAGATCCAGAATGGATTTTAATAGAAGTTGTTTACCTGGAAACTTCTAGCTATTTCTGAATAACAGTGTAAATAAGATATTCTTTTTTTCCCCTAATGTACCTGCATTACATTAGTATGTTTTAAATTAGAAATGCACTTTAACGTGTTTATACATGGTAAGAAGTTCTTTAGATTTTGCTTTTCAGATTGTTTTTCTCTTTGTTACAGGTTTTATTTAAGCTTCTCCTGGGCAGTGCTAAATATGGAGAAGCTGCCTTATTTTTGTCAGTGTTAGCTATTTTCAATATCCTTTTTGTTACCTGTATTCCTGTCATCCTTTACTTTACCAAAGTTGAATACTGGAGTTCTTTTGATGCCATTCCTTGGGGAAGCATTTGTGGATTTTCAGTCCTATTATTGAGTAAGTAAATGTTGCTTAGTTATAATAATGGCATCCATGTAAACAATTATGTTGGATAGTTTAAGAAAAAGAAAGACTGCACATCATGCTTAAAGCCTACTTAATCAATCTAATTTAATCTAATTCTATGCAATCTATTTTTTTTGTTTAAAATGATGCCACTATTCCTAACATGGTTTCTCATGTTACCCAACAGCTATTGAGAAGTATATTGCTTCCAAAACCTAGTGTAATGTATAGCCATCATATCTCATAATCATTGTAATTTTATCCTCCATAATTTGATTAACATGATGGTTCAGAACTGATATTTAAAAAAACTACTGGCAAGTGTTTTATCTAAAAGAAAAGTAAGAGGTTAACCTGTCATACTGATAGTAATTTGGTGAGTAAAATATATAATAATGAGTGCAATATCTTGCATTAATAACTATTACGGTATATCCTTTTAGGTGTGCATTTAATAGATTATTTGACATTTAATAGATTGTTAATATAGATTGTTAGACCTTAGCCTGACAGGTTGTCACATAGAAGAAAGTCGGGACCTCTCCTCATTTGTCCCCAGAAAGTAGGACTGGGTCACGGCGGATGCTGAGTCAAAAGACCATTGAAAGGTCGACAGCTCAGCAGTTTGAAACCGAAGGGCAAGCCACGTGATAGAATGAGCTCCCATCAATTTGCACAAGCTCCTGCTCACCTAGTAGTTTGAAAGGATGCGAATGCAAGAAAATAAATAGGTACCACTTTGGTGGGAAAATAACATAGACATGAAAGGAGCCCCCTTGGGCTTCCCCTGGGCAATGGTGATGTCACTGACTAATACTTTCAAGCACCTTGGTATGTGCTTCGGACACGAATGTAGTAGTAGGACATGGAATGGACAACTTGCAAGAAAGAAGATTCTTACTGAATGCTTGAAAAAAAATTCCTAATAGTAACAATGGTTTGACAGTGGAAGAAATAATCACAACACCTTGTTGGCTACCTTCCACTGGACAGGCTGAAACTGATATTTGTCAGAATTTTTTAATGTGAATTCTTACATTGAGCAGGGGGTTAGTGTTATCATAGAAGACCTCTTTCAGCTCTAGGAATATTTAATTCTAATATCACTTATTAGAGAACTTTGATTCCCATCAGCCATGTGCTCTGGTGCAATGACTTACACAGAAACTTTCAATGACAACATAATGGTCTTCATAATGTATCGGTAAGCAAGATGAAAGTAATTCTCTTCTAAAATTATCTATGTTAGTGGCCTTTCAAATTTAAACTCCCGTCATTTAATCTTTATGAATACTGCTTATGTAAAACTATCATGTAATTCCTCAATATTTTTCTATTTATATAAAAGAATAAGTGCAGCGACAAGGTAAGTATGCATTATGGGTACATCATAAAATAGACAAATTAGTCAATTAAAGACCATTTTCACCATAAATACATGCATTTGAATGCTTTCTGAAGTAAATTTAATTTGGGAAGGCAGAATGTGCGGGTCTGAATAAAATAAGTAAGAGCAATCCTGCAGTACATATCTGGCATGTGATACACACAGTAGTTTCAGAACTCCTGTATTTTGATCTTTATGTGCAAAGGTTCATATCAATCTAAAGGTGGCTGCTAAAAATAAACTGGTTAAATCTGTTAAAAAAAAAAAGCAGACTTAGTACCAAAATAAAAGTAATTCTAAAATGAAAAATGTTATTTCTTATTTCAGCATTCAATATTATATTAAATTTTGGGATTGCTATTACATATCCTACCTTGATATCTCTCGGGATTGTACTAAGTGTACCTGTAAATGCTAGTAAGTATACTTTTTCATTAACAAATGACATATAAATCAGGATGTACATGTTTTATATGTAAAGTAGAATACATTGTATTTAAATAACCAGAGTTTATTTTAGCAAATGCTTACTCCTTTTAATTTCATAGCATTAGCCTTTCATGGCATTAACCATTACACTAAATATTTAATTTGTCAAACATATTTGTTTCAAGATTTGCAGTTTTTCTCTCGATACGGTATTGAATTTTAGAGCATCACCCATTTGTTTCAGAGGACAAACAACAGGAAAATCCGTTAATGGGTTGTTCTCATGTGGAGTTTGGAAAGTGATGATTTGAAGTAGTAATTTCCTACTTCATAATGTCAAAATATTCATGTTCTGTTTATGAATCAAATGTTAGTAAAAGAATTTATCTTCTTTTCCTTTAGTGTGTATCTGGCCAGTTCCTATTGGGTGATTCTAGTTGCAAAATTCTTCCCCTGGTGACATCTAGGTGTGCTGCTGGACAGTTGTGTTACACAAAGCTCCCTAGGAAGCTGCCTACATCATGACAACCACCTCCATTGTGGCAATTTTCGGACGCACAAATTAGATTTTATTCAAGTCCATATACTTTTGTGTGCTCTTGCATAGCGCTTGATCTCATTCAAAATGTGTGTTTGATAATCTTAAGAGCATTTTAAAGAACATTAGAACATTACTCTAAAAATAATTAGCACTCTGCATAGAAATCAATTTGTTTGGAAAGGTCACGTTTCTAAAGTATGGATTTCCTGCTGCTATTACCAAGGAAGACACATACTTGTTAATTTTTTTAAAAAAATTGCTCAGTCTATAGACTACTAGTCACTCGATTGCTCAATTTTGCATCTTAAATGTTGTTGGCAACAGTTGTAATAATGGCATGATTACCAGTCACATCCACTAGCAGTTTCCAGAAGCTGCCAGATAATGAATTAGATTGGGAGTTATGGCAAGTTCCTACTCAGAGATCCTACTTGGTTATGAAAAGCAAGATCACAACAAAAATCAGTCCCCACCAATGTCCCTCTTTTATATAGCAGAAGAGTTGGTGGACAACCATCTTAGAGCAATGATAAATCTTATCTGTAAGCTGCCCAGGCCCATCTTATAAGGGGAAATGGGCGGCATAAAAAAAATTAACGAATGGGAAAAAATATTTTTGACAATCTTCAAAACATTATTTGCCATTATCTGCAAAATAAAGACACTTTGATGCAAGATGAAGCTAGCCCAGAACTAGCTTCACCTGGCAACTATCATGGACCATTCAAAGAGAAGTCAAAAACCTCAAGTGAGTTGATAAAATGCCCAATTCCACTAGTAGTGTTCAGTTTTATATGACTTGGCTACATTTGTGGGCTCTTGGGTTTGTGAGAATGAAATCCAAATCTTTTGCTATTGTACATGTTATTACCTAGACATGTTTTATTCTATCTATAATGTTATCTGTTCAATATTTTATGCAGTTGTTGATCACTACTCGAGTGATATTGTCTTCAACAGTGTCCGTGTAATTGCCATTGTCATAATTGGCTTGGGCTTCCTCCTGCTGCTTCTACCAGAGGAGTGGGATGAGTGGTTAATAAAACTCCTTACCCGCCTCAAAGTACGAAAGAAGGAAGAAATTCCAGAGGGAAATGGAGACATTGTTTCAGGATTGCAGAATAAAAGTAGAAGAACGCGCCCCTCCATGTCATCTTTCACACATTAATATTATTTTATGAACATTCCTTAATATTGTATACTTTAAACCATAGCTTTTTCCTTGCAAAGCACATATGTTCAATACAGTAAATATACACAGATGTACAGTTTTGATACTAATAGAGTCCAAGTTTCAGCATCACTAAATTGCTTGCACTGTTTCACATTCAACCTTTCACTTGGGAGAACCTCTCTAAAACATGAAACTCTTTTTAAATGAATGTAATGTCTAATGATCTTTGCATATATGATTTTATCGATAAACCATGAGACGGAGGGCATACATTTTGAACATTATGTACTGAATAATACATTGCGCACTGTGATTTATGCGTGTGTGCATGCACACACACAAACATATATATATAAATATAAATATACAAACACATATATAATGAGAAACAAGTATTATGCTTATGTCATAAGCTTATTTTTTATGAGAGCTGCACATGAAACATTTGCAAATAAACCAAAATAAGCTATTTTGGGGGGAAGAAGGGGTGGGAGGGTGGGAGAGTGTTTTGTGAAGATAAGTGCACTTTGTGCCAGATTAAAAGAAAGTAAAAATGTTAGGTTTGCACTAAAGCATATGGGAGAAACTATCAAGAGTACTGAAGTACCAGGGATTACTCTTGAAAACCCCACTAACATGAATGGAAATAGTTGAAGAGTACTTTGTACGGTGTGTTATTTTTGCACACATACACTGTCTGCCTCAGGGGAGCTTGTGCAAAGAAAGTTCTCAGGGGGAACAAATTTAAGTGTGCATGATTGCAGTTTGTGCTTAATATCATGCAAAGGAAAATACAGTGCCTTCTACAGAATTCTAGTCCATTGTCTGTATAGAAATAGGAAACTCTGCAAGTTGCTTGTATTGATTTTTCAACATGAAGAATGTGTTCCATAGACAGAGTGCTTTTGAAATTCACAAAGAAATCAAGGAGTGCCTACTTCAAGCTGCTGATTACTAGGACTGCAAACCATTTGAGGACTACTATATCTTCTGTTGCGGCCAGATTTACTTCCCACTTGCACAGATCTGGAGATGCTCCTGACCTGTATTTCTGTGAAGAGAGAATCAAGCCGTATATCTAAGAACCATGCTTAAAAACTAACAACAAAGCTTGCAGCTGCTTGGAAAAATAATGTGTACAATATTTGAAAATATAAGTGAATTGCATTTGCTTTTATTCATTGCTATTTTTTTAAGGATATCAAGATACATACATCAATCCTAACACTTTTTACAAAACTTGTAAGCACCAAGCTGTTTACTTGTACAATTTGATTTGCCATTGGATTTCTATCTGTGATAGATGATGTGGTATGTGCAAAGAAATAGGCAATGGTGATAGTTTACTCTTTTTGAAGTTTACATTGCTGCATTCAAAATGGAAAACATTATTTTTTAAATGTTGCCATAACCCAATAGTGGGTGTTGTCTCCTTGGCATTTTTGGGTCAAATGGAGGTGGCACTCACTTCTAAACTTTTTACTGAATCAGTTTCAGATTCAATTATCTGCTTGACAAAACGAATAAAAACTACTACAACTTCATATCAAGTCAATGGCTTATGCTTGCATTTCTGTTTTATAGTGAGTTACATTAGTTTTGCTAAAAAAAATTGCATAAAAATGTGTAATAAAAAGTGGAAAAACAAGTACTAAGACTGTCAAAGGTTTTCTCTGGGTTATAGTGATTTTTTTCTTATCTTGCTTAAAGCAATATTTTAAATATAGTTTTTGGTTTTTAAAAAAGTTGTGTTAGCACTGGAGATTAGCACATCTTTGTCTAGTGATTTTGACAAAAATCTCAAAGCAATTTGATGCCATTGCAGCTAAGTGTCATCTACCTCAAACGTTTCTATGCTTGGAATTTTCTTATGGTTACTTTCCCATTAATAGTATCAAATACTTTATTATCCCTGCTTGGATCAGAATATGAGGAATCCCTGTACACTTGAAATTTGTTTCCTTTATCAGCACCTGTAAGGACAAAAAATAAATGCAAATTATTGGGAATCAAACTTTTCCTTTAAATGAAAAATCCTGGAGAATGTAGCTATATACAGATCAATTTACATATTAAATCTTGAATAATATCAGATTTGGTGAGGAGAAAAAAATTGCAGAGTATGTTTCATTCAAGATTCCTGATTGAGAAAAATAAAGTGATATGTGATTTTAAAGTAAAAATATCATTATTGTATATGGAAGTCATTAATTATTATTAAAAGATCAACTTTTAGAGGAATATAATTTGGATAATTCAAGTACAGATTTTACTTGCTCTGGGAAATTGATGAAATTCATTCTTTACCAATCTTACAAGTCATTTATATAATAACATATAAATCACTGTACAACTTTTTTTTTCATTTTTAGTCATTAATTTTAGGGTTTTAGAATCAAGGATATATTAAGGATTTTATATACCGAGCACAATTGAGCCAAAATTAAATATTTAACATCCCATTGATTCTATTGGAAGAAAGTTAGACATTTATCTATTTGTTAAATTTATAAATATTTTAGAAACTTTTCCTCATTGTAATAGAACAGAATGGTGGTAGTATCATTAAAAGGTTTTGTACAACCATATATTCCAGGAACAAGAATGATTAAAGATATGAGGTCATATTTTTATGATCTATCTACAGATCTAACTTCATCTATGGCAAAATGACAGCAAATAATGGTACTGTAAGGGATGTCTTAGGTAATCTAGTCCAAGCCATTGTTATTACAGGATTCTCAATGCAGAGTACAAATAGCATGCTTAAGAAATGGTCAAATCTTAAATATTTCCAGTAAAACAAAATCTACAATTGTCTCTTGTCCAAGGCAGTTTCTTCCAGTAGAACAGGTCTCTTTGTAAACGCATTTCTTCTGTTTTAGCCAAAATAAGCTTTTATAATTTTTATATATTAGTTCTAATTTTCATATATTAGTTCTAGATCAGCCAACTTCTTTACCTTGAATAAAAAAGACCTAGTCGCTACATTATTGACTGGAGCAGATGTTCCTCAGATCTCCCTCCTTTCCATATACATGGTCTCAAACAAAACATCTTTCCCATCATCCACTACACGATCTTTTAGCTGATAATGCCAGAGTGAACACAGGTCATCTAAATGCAAAGCTTGCACCCAATTGTTTAGCTACAATCCATTTGCAGAAAGAGAAAACACAATACTAAGTATCTTTGAGATCACAAAAGCTGAAACTTGCAATAGACTGCAATAGACTGCAATAGAGTTTCCAGGGTGCCGAAGAACTATAACATTCAGTAATGCCTTTGGATTATTCTTATGTGCACAAATGAGCCACATCATCAGAAATATTCAACAATATTTAACCAAAAAACAACAACACATGAAGAGGACAGTTTCTTCTCACACACTACACCAGTAAATACTTGTTCAGTCCAGGTGATTTAGAAGCTGGGGAGATGGCGTACTTAAAAAACCCAAAATGCTAAGAGTGGAAGCAATAAATCTGAGATTCAAATTCTCACTTACCAATGAGGCTTACTGAATGACTTGGGACCAGTGATATACTGCTTTCATCCAGTCTATACCCAGAGATATGTCTGGGTTCTAAATGAAGATAAAATGAGGGGGAATTTGATTTGTGTTGTGTTGAAGACTGGATTCTTAAGGTTCAGAGGAAGGTATAAATGTAATAATAAAATGTAATAATATGGTCAGCTGAATAAAAAATGTTCTCAATGTTTTAGCTCAACACATGACACCTCATCATAATTCATATAACTCAGCATAAAAATCAGGACTTTGAAGAATAAGCAGTTTGCAGTATAACTATATGTATCATACAATAAAGGAAAATTTATCAAAATGATTAGGCAGATCAACAATAGTACCATCAACACAATGAAAGTAGTAATAATAATGTCATCAAAATAACCGACAACGTATCTTCAGGCACATAGATTCATCTCTACTCAAGTACATTTTTCTTGTTTATATCTTTAGCAGGTATTATTTATTTCGCTTTTGTATGTTTGTTTTTTGGTTTATATCAAGTTGCCCAAAATCGCGTTGAGCGACGATATAAATCTTAATAAGCTTGTAAAAAAAATAAAGCTTTAAATTTTAAGAAGCAAAATTTAAAAAACACTCCAATGTCCTTGACAAACCAAATAACATTTCTAACTTTCCAACTGCAACCTTGACAATTTTAAGGCATGTGGACTTCAACTCCCAGAATTCCACAGCCAGCATTGCTGGCTGTGGAATTCTGGGAGTTGAAGTCCACATGCCTTAAAATTGTCAAGGTTGAGAAACACTGGGCTAGCATCTCCCTTCTCTTGATATTACTTTCTGCCTTCCCCGCCTTGCACAAAAAGGGGTTGGGAGGGGGGGAGGCTGGCAATGTCCTCGCGAAAGATCGCTCAGGCAAAATGCGCATGCGTACCAGGTAACCCCGCACGCTCCTTTCTCTTCCTCCTTAGGCTCTTTGCATGTCGGTTGAACGAGTAACATATCCACTTCCGGTTGACAGCGACGAACATCCGGGGGAATGCAGCTGCTCCGGAAGTGCGCCAGGTAAGTATCAACAGGACCTGCGAAGGAGATCGTTGAAAAAGCGAGCAGGCTTGCAGCCCCCTTGCAGCCCCCTTTGTACGTGAACGTAAATTGCATTGGCGCTCGTTCTCTTTCGAGTGCGAAGTCGAGAAGGCTTCGAGGAGGCTTTACTTTTTGTGCAGCCTCCGGGTCGTTCTCTCTTGAACTCTGTGCAGGGGACGTGCACATTTTTTTTTTGCCACGGCCAGCTTCGTGGAGGAGAGGGGGGGGGGAAGCATATTCCCACTATTTGGCTGCTTTTGCTGATAGTGGCGAAGGAGCTGTTTGTAACCGGCTCCACGTTCCGGTGCAGCCACAAGTGGTAAGTAGCTGGCGCTTCGAAATCCTTCACTGGACGTTCCCCTTCCTCTCTTCCTTGCAGATAGATCGCGTTTCCAGGAAAACAGAAACAGAGAGCCAAGAAAAGCAGCTCTTCGAGTACAGAAGAGTGCCAAAATCGAGGGGTTTGTGTGTGTGTGTGTGTGTGTGTGTGTGTGCGCGCGCGCGCGCGTGTGTGCAGTGATTACTGCTGTTATTTTCGGTTCATTGAACCACTGCACGCAAGTTTGGCTCCAGAATTAATAACTAAAAAGCGTATTTTAAAACTAATCGCAATGATCTAACTCAAGTGTTTCTCAACCTTGACAATTTTAAGGCATGTGGACTTCAACTCCCAGAATTCCACAGCCAGCATTGCTGGCTGTGGAATTCTGNTTATTTAATTTAATTTATATGCCGCCCTTCTCCCGACAGGGACTCAGGGCGGCGCACAACATATTTAAAACCAGAACATATATACAATCCCCCCCTTAAAACCGAATTAAACCGAATTTTAATGTTGCGTCTTCCGAATATTTAAAACCCAATGTAAAATCCACCCTAGGTCAGGTCCGCTTGCTGGAAGAGCCATGCCTTAAAATTGTCAAGGTTGAGAAACACTGATCTAACTCAAACTGGACAAGGCAATGGAATAGCTCGAGACTCAAACCCAACTTCTGTGGTAAATGTGAAACTCACCTAGAGACAATGTGAAATACTAAAAATGATTAAGGGCTCAGGTGACTCATATCTGGGATGGATTGATGGCATTTGAAATAGCAATACTCCTTCATTGCTGTGCTTTTAATATATCAGAGGTGTACAAGGTGGTATTCTAGGTACTTTAGACCACAATGCCCGTATGCACCCCAAGGATGCTTTGGGCCCTTTTCTGTTGAAATGCATGTGCAAAAGATATACTGTTTTCAAATGGGCTTGTATCAATTTTTAAAATTCTGTTAATAGCTGCATTTAGACAAAAGACTTATAATGGCATTAGGTTAACTTTTCCTGTTCATTTGTGAACACATCTTCTTTATCAAATAACATTTAAATGCTGCCCCATTGATACCTATTCAGAAGTCCAATTGAATTCAGTTCCTAAACAAGTATATGAGTGACACCCTCAGGTTTTTTTCTCACAAGAGAGTTATGCATTTACTTTTTCATAGTTTAATCTCTTTATATGGAGAAACACATCTTTGTTCCTGTCAATACGACTGTCATAATTACATGGTTGCCTTAAGGATTGAAACATCTGAAAGATTCTCATTATTTTCATGTATACTTGGAGTATAGTGCGTGATAGTGATCCAGTGAATTACAAAAGACAGATTAGGAAAGATGAGGTGTAATGTGTACATTCGCCGTATTGTCTTTTTTTACCCATGTATGAAATGACCACCTAATGTCATATGCTTATTCATGCATCATTTCTTTAAGGTCACTGTTATTTAGCCTTATACTAACCTATAGATTTTGATGTTTAGTAATTAATCAGAACCAAACTTGGGAGGCTGAAGTTCAAAACTGGCCAATTACTACCATAGTGTCGTGGGACGTAGATGACCAGGCTGAACCAGAAGGAGGGGTCAAACACGTCATCAGTCCTTTTGTGCCCACAAGAGATCTATGTCCAGCCCACCTTGAATTCCTTATCTACTGCCAAATTACTTTGACAGTTAGTAGTTCAGATTCTTGTAGAGAGAGCTTAAGCTTGCAATAAATTTTAATACCCATTTGAACTGCCTGGATCTCNACGTAGATGACCAGGCTGAACCAGAAGGAGGGGTCAAACACGTCATCAGTCCTTTTGTGCCCACAAGAGATCTATGTCCAGCCCACCTTGAATTCCTTATCTACTGCCAAATTACTTTGACAGTTAGTAGTTCAGATTCTTGTAGAGAGAGCTTAAGCTTGCAATAAATTTTAATACCCATTTGAACTGCCTGGATCTCCTGATTTCCCTGGCGCTTGACAGTTAAGAAAATAAAAGGGACCAAGGCTAGGCTCTTTTGCTCCTTGAAGAAAAGATGGGATAAAAATGTGATTAATACCAGGTTAGCTTTATAATAAACTTTTTTCCACCTTTGGCTGAAAACCTTTGGATATTCAGATGTAAGTAAACTACAAGAACACCTTGACTTCCAGTAGACCTTTATAAATTCAGGTGCATATTTGAAATAAGCACACCTAGAAGAATTGAAGAAGACTGGTTTCCAAGGTTTTTGTAGGATGGTAAGTCAGAGAATTAAAAAATATACTTTAAGAATTATTTCATCTTTATTCCTTTTTTTAGGAGTTTCAGAAATGTCAGCCCCATCCATGAAAGAAAGAAAAGCCTGCTGGGGTGCCCGAGATATTTATTGGAAATGCTTAGATGAAAATATGAAAGATATATCAAAATGTGACAAATTGAGGTGCTCTTTTGAAAATTCGTGCCCACAGCAATGGGTAAGTAATTATTTTTATTCATTTTTATACATACATACCTAACATGATATTCCTTTTGGGATATGCAAAAGATAAGAAATAAGAAATAGGGAACAAAAGAAATTGGAAGTCAAGAGATACAGAAAAAGTCATTCAAAGTAAACTGAAATTACACCATCACTATTCATTGTCTCCCCTCATTCTTTTCTGTCCTTGCAAACCATCCTTACTCCCACATCTGTACACCTCTATCTGAATTCTTTCCAGACACATTAATAAATGAGCATTTGCAGTCATTCTTGATCTCTTGGCCTTTGTACAAGAGAAATATAATGGCAGTGTTCTGATCGTTAGGCAGGTTAAATGTTGTGCAGCACCTCCATAAGGAAACCATGTATTTTAACATTTCCCCAGCTACAATACTTACCCACCCCCCAGCCTTACCATTTTTTCAGCATTCTCATAGCACTAATAAATCCTTTCACCCATTTTTCTTGAATTCTTATATACATTCATTTCAGTTTTGCTCTTAAACATGCTTTCATTTAATACAAATCTCCAAAAGTACCCATTTTAACATTCACCCACTTCAGTTTAATTTGAAATCACTTCATTACTTTTATTGTTTCCATTTGCTCTTCTAGAAGTTCCTTTTTTCTAGCCCTTTTCATCCACTCCCGAAATAGCTCCAATTTCTCTTTGCATTGTTTATTCTTGATCATTCAAAACAAAGCCTTTTGGGTTACATTATTTGCAACTATTTTTTTCTCAGTATATATAGATGGTATGTCTTGTTCTGTCCTCATTTTTGCAGCATTTTTATATGCATATTTCAGTTCTTCATTCCACTAACCATCCTTTTCCATGCTTTCTATAACTCCATACATCTCTGTGGTACTTCATGATAAAATTCTTTTCTATCAGTAATAGGAAACTTATATATCAGTGGTGGCGAACCTATGGCACGGGTGCCAGAGGTGGCACTCAGAGCCCTCTCTGTGGGCACGTGCGCCATCGCCCAGTCCTAGGCCTTCAGCTGGGTTTTATAAAACCTTTTCGCTTTAGGCCTCCACCGCCGTGTACAAAAAAAAAAGGTTCAATCAGTCAATTTCAACTTCTCGTGGGAAAAAAAAAGATCTTGCAAAGTTGGAATTGATTGAACTTTTTAGTCCCACCCAGTCTGCTGTTACCACCACAGCCACCTCACCCAATGGGCCACACCCACCTAATGGGCCACACACACCCGGCACCCGATGATGCATAAGTGGGTTTTGGGTTGCAGTTTGGGCACTTGGTCTCTAAAAGGTTCGCCATCACTGTTATATATAATCTTTTCTCACGTTTACTTTCCATTCAATCTATTGGGAGGTTAATCTATCACATGAATATAAACATTGAATTGGATGAAGTGGGAACAGAATGTATTCTTCTTGTCTATATAAATTGCAGTGCTGTAGTAGCAGTTGTAATGCAAACAGTGAAAATCACATTAACAACACAGTGCTGGAAGAGTAGAAATGTGCACAATTTGCATCTGAAGTGGTCTATACCTATCAGCAACATAGAAGTTGCATCCTTTTCCTGGGCTTGAGTGTTGCCCAGAAAATATGACTAGTATTGCCTCCTGTTTCCACCTCTGTAATGGACATAAACAAGGATTTTCCTAGTGTCTCAAAAAGAGAATTTGCAGTATAGAGATCCTGAAGCTGCGGTTTCACATATACAGTGAATACAGTGAAGGGTTCTTTAATCATGTTTGTTGGCATATGCTTAAGTAGGATTTTGCGAACATTCTTTGTTTATTTTGCTCCTGGCGGATGGCCTTTTATGCATTGGTGAAGTATATAGTTTTTCAATAATTATTCAAAATTACAATTGCAGTGAAAACTAAAAATAGAATGCAGAAAATGCAGAAAATAGAAAAGAATGAAATAATAATATAGTAAATAAAAGATTCTTCCCATATCCCATCTCTTATCTATAAAAAAATCCTTAAAAGCCTTTGTCATTTCACGTCAGCAGAAGTCCATTAAGGAATATCTTAAATAACTTATCTTTTTTTTTAACCTAAGTCAAATAAGCCATGTTTTTATTCCTTTTTCTTTTAACAAGCTTGATCTTTAGTCCCTTAAATTAAAATCCTAGCACTGCACTGGCTGCTTCTCACAAAATTCTTCAAGGTATTAACAGGCCTCTTTTGTACCAATACATGAAAATTATCCAGGACAGTCTCTTGATTTGTTATTTGTACAGCCTTTGAATTATTAAGACATCAGCTAATTTCTTTTGTACGTTCAGTGTAGCATCTTTTTCGATACCATTTTTGTAAGTCTATTATTTTTAACTCCACTTTCAGATTAGCCTCAGTCTTGACAGGTGAAATTTGTTCCTCTTCCATAACATCTTTTAAACATTGTCTTTAGATATAGACACTCCTAAAAGTAACTTTTGGGTTTTTATTCAAAAATGTCCTTCAGTTTGGCCAATATTAAAATACTTTGCTTCATCCTGCATGTGTAAATCAAATTTAAGTGTTCTTCTCCTGTATGTGTAATCTTTAGTTCCCTTTAGTTCTACCTAGTGTCCAGACTTCAATTTCCCATCCTATCATGCTTTTTTTAAAAAAAGAATTAAAAGCATTTCCTCATGGGAAAGCTTCTTATAATTAATTCAAAATCTTATTTCTAAACCATCTACCTGTATTCTGGAATAGAACCACCTGTAGTTTGTAGCCAATGAATAAGTCATTGCTTAAGCTAACTACTTTCTACATAGTTACAAGAATTTTGCAAACCTTGCTTTGCAACACTAGGAGCACCATAGCAAGTACCTTTCTTTGAAACATTCAAAGAAACATTGAAGCAGCAATGTCTTTTCCTGGATTACAGAGCTGTTCGCTCCATAAGCTTCTTCTAGCTCAGTGGTTCTCAACCTTTTTAATGCCGCGACCCCCAACTGGTCGTAAGTCGAGGACTAAACCGGTCGTAAGTCGAGGACTACCCAACCGGTCGTAAGTCGAGGACTTTCCCTGCCCGGGAGTGCCGCGCATGCGTGGTTCCGCCCCCTGCGCCGGCCGAGGTGTAGCTGGCAAGCGGCAGAGACGGAGCAGGCTGACCACCAGCTGGCCCAGCCCAAGGGAGGTAAGGCACCCGCCGGAAAAGGGGAAAAAAATGGCGGAACAAAAAAAATGGCGGACAGCCTTGCTTGGCGACCCCCGTGAAATGGTCAATCGACCCCAAATGGGGTCGCGACCCATAGGTTGAGAACCGCTGTTCTAGCTACTTCAGTGTGTATGTACATGCACAGTGAGGTGGCTTTGTTATTTTTCCCAGTCCTTTATATGTAACAAGGGAAAGAAGTATTATTTTAAAAAAAAAATCAGATGTGGATACAATTTATTGAACACTAGGTTTTGAAGACAGATCGATAATAGTGGCATTAAATTAAATCTAAAATATCATGATGGGTACAATATGTTTTCTACTTTTATTACTTTAGACTTTTACTGAACTGCTTGACTTGCTAACCAAGTGATCTTATTTAAAACAGGTTAAATATTTTAACAAAAGAAGAGATTATTTACAATATAAAGCACAAATGGAATCAGAACAATTTCTGCCTTCAGAGAAAACAGAGAAGTCATAGCAACTAGAGAACTTTTACAATACTGGACACAAGGGAAGTTGCAGAAAAACAGCATAATTGCAGAACATAAATGCTGGCACCAACGATGTCCCATAAATTTTAAGACCGGTTTTTGTTTATAAATCTCATACTGGCCTGAAAGCTCCAGCTTCCATTATTTGAAATGCTTATTGGAGAGAAGAGGCACTTAGGAAAATATGCTTACCTTTCAACACTAAAAAAACTACACCATCAATAAAATCAAAATAAATGAACTGTATAAATTCAAATACTTGTATCATGTTTTCATTGCAAATACCCTCTTCCAGATGTTTTCCCCAATGTAACAGAATGTCTAATACATTTCGGTGGTCCTTTGTCTATTACATCTTGAAGAATATAATTATCAACAGTAACACCCTTAAATATTTCATTTTGGTAGATTCAGATATATGGGAGATCACTTTGTTTAATATGTTGAATTAAAATTTAATTTGTAGATTATATATTCAATTTTTAGAAACTGAAACTGATCAACTTTATTAGGAAAACACCAATAAATACTTGAGTATATGTTTAAAAAAAATCCCCAAAACCAATGCCAGAAAACTCTGTGGTCATCACCAAGTGCAAAGACACCAGAACTGTCAAATGGCAAGTTGCTACATTGCTGTGTGCAGTATATTCTTGATGATGTCCATTTTTGATTTGTTAGTGACCACATAGATTTTCTCCATAATGAAAAAAGTTAATGGAATAAATTTATAGTTATATGGACCACCAACAGCACAGAGCTTGCTCTATTAGTTTTTTGACAGCTCTGTAGTTGCAGAAATTACACACAGCAAAAGCGGCCATTGTGCTGCAAATGAATAATTATTTATCACCACTTTCAGAACTATCAAGAGGTAGTGTTAACAACAATGTAATCAGAATCACTAGCACCAAAAACTGCATTAAAAACAATTTTAATACTGTCATGATTTAAAAAATTAACAGCTTTTTTATAAAAATGAAGGCATACAAAATCTAACACATAATTAAATGGTAACTATAATAATTTCAGGGAATTTATAGCACCATCAAATTATTGGCTTCAACAAAAATTAAACATTTTGTCTTTATTCTTTTTCCTTCATCATCTGCTGTCTTGTATATTCCCAAATAAGCAGAGCACCACTTACATGGACATTAAGTGAACGAATAACTCCTTGCTGTGGAATTTCTACACAAGTGTCCAAGTGCTGAATTACATTTGCTGGGATTCCCTCATGTTCATTTCTGATTTAAAAAAAGAAAAAAAATGGATTAGCAGAACACTGCTCAATGGCAGAACACAGGCTTCACATGCAGAAAAAAATCAAGTTCAAATGCCAGTATTTCTAAAATATCTGCTTTGAATATTAAATTGCTGATAATACTGAGCTAGAAAGATCAATAACCTGATTTATATATTTTCATTTTCACCCTCCTACTCCAAAATACTATTGGACTTTTTATTGGAGGTCCAGGCCACGGACAAAATCTGAAATCTTTGCAGTTTCTACTGTAGATGTTCTTATTGTTAAAGAGATAAAAATCAGTAAATACTAACAATAAAGCAGGCAGTCTTATGCACTTTAGTATGGATTGCAATTACTATAGCGATTTGTGAACTGTCACTGAGAATAATGTTGTGATTTGGACTCTCAACTTTTTTTTAGAATTTGTACTAGTTACAATCAAGTATTCACCAAATATTAAATAATAATAATAATAATAATAATAATAATAATAATAATAATAATAATAATAAGTTGGAAGGGACCTTGGAGGTCATCTAGTCCAACCCCCTGCTCAGGCAGGAAACCCTATACCATTTCAGACAATGTCTGTCCAGTCTCTTCTTAAAAACTTCCAGTGTTGGAGCATTCACCGCTTCTGGAGGCAGGTTGTTCCACTGGTTAATTGTTCTAACTGTCAGGAAGTTTCTCCTTAGTTCTAGGTTGCTTCTCTCCTTGATTAGTTTCCATCTGTTGCTTCTTGTCCTGCCTTCAGGCGCTTTGGAGAATAGCTTGACTCCCTCTTTTTTGTGGCAACCCGAGATATTGGAACACTGCTATCATGTCCCCCCTCGTCCTTCTCTTCATTAAACTAGACATACCCAATTCCAGCAACCGTTCCTTATATGTTTTAGCCTCCAGTCCCCTAATCATCTTTGTTGCTCTTCTCTGTACTCTTTCTAGAGTCTCAACATCTTTTTTACATTGTGGAGACCAAAACTGGATGCAGTATTCCAAGTGTGGCCTTACCAAGGCATTGTAAAGTGGTATTAATACTTCACGTGATCTTGATTCTATCCGTCTGTTAATGCAGCCTAGCACTGTGTTGGCTTTTTTGGCAGCTGCAGCACACTGCTGGCTCATATTTAGGTGATTGTCCACTAGGACTCCGAGGTCCCTCTCAC
Organism: Protobothrops mucrosquamatus; assembly: GCF_001527695.2. Taxonomy (NCBI): domain Eukaryota; kingdom Metazoa; phylum Chordata; class Lepidosauria; order Squamata; family Viperidae; genus Protobothrops; species Protobothrops mucrosquamatus. The sequence goes on along the minus strand of NW_015388638.1, from coordinate 7,621 downwards.
AGTTACTACTATTGAGCAAGGTACCCCCTATACTATACCTGTACATTTGGTTTTTCTTGCCTAAGAAAAGTGGTGAAAAAGTGGCCCTTTCTGGAAGCCCTGTGCAGCCAAGAACCGAGCTACGGATTGAATTGCCGACTGGGCGAGGCAAGTGTCGATCATGGGAGGCCTGGCTGCAATGATAAGCTCCACCCCCACCCTAGCTTGATTTTTAGGCATGTGCCTCGCCCCAAAACTAGGGCTTATTTTGGGGGTATACCTTATATTAGGCCCACCCCCAAAAATCAAGCTGGGGCTTATTTTTGGGATGTTTTATTTTCGGGAAAACATGGTATCTACTGCCAGTATGTGGCTGCCTAACAGATAAATCATATAATGTAGCTGTCTAAGGGAAAGGTCTGCAGTACATAGGGAAAACTGTTTCTTTTTATTTTCTGAATGGTTTTCAGTATTCTCTACCAAAAATATGTTTGAAAAATTTATTACAATTAGATTTTTCATTACCCCAACAACAACAGGGATTTCTCTGGAAAACAATATTTCATTAAACTGCAACTTTTAGCTGTTTGCTCCACTCCTATTATAGAATAGCCTTCAGTTTTTTTCTGTTCCAAATATTCAATCAGCTGAAATGGCTTTACCTGTAAATTTTTGAAAAATGAGATTAGTATTAGGGCTTGGAAGTGTGTAATTTTCATTAGTACACTAAGCAAAATATATTATATTATTCTGACTGAATAGATCTATCCTGGCTAATACTATGTAGACCAGGGGTGTCAAACTCAATTTCATTGAGGGCCGCATCAGCATTGCAGTTGCCCTCGGGTGGGGTGGGGGGTGGGTGGCCAGGGTGGGTGCGGCTTACTGGGTGGGCGTGGATGGAGTGGGTGTGGCCTACTGGGTGGGCGTGGCCAGCTCTACATCATTCGCGTCAAGGGTGCCTGTGGGGGCCTGGGCAGGAGTGACACAGCATGCATCCAGGGGGTGGGGCCGACGTGGCAGGGGCTGGTTCCTCGCTGTTTCCAGACGGCCTTGTGGAGCTAAGACTGAGTGCATTTCAGCATAGATGGCCACCACAAACTTGTACATTGGCTCCCGACTGGCCTGGGCCAGGGCCAAGGCAGCGGGGGCCGTTCCCTCACTGTTTCCAGGATGGCTTCGCGGGCCACATGAAACCACTTCGCGGGCCGCATCCGGCCTCCGGGCCTTGTGTTTGACATGTCTGATGTAGACGGAAACCTTTTCATTTTGATTGGACTGATCAAAATGCTGCCCTAGTCCAAGAATGGCGAAGAAGTCCTTAGCTTGGTGCCATTCACAGCATTTCACCAGTAAGCTAAAGATGTTAATTTGGTATCTGATTCAGAAGAGCTGCCCATACAAGCCCCAAAGTGAGGTCACTCTTTCCTCCCCTCGTCTGCTAGAATTGACTATATATGAAAAATCCACGATTACAATTCTCCCACTGAAATCAAAAGAGAGATAATAATGCTGAAGTTGGACTGTCCCTTTAAATTCTACAGCTAATATGTAATACCATAAAATTAACGCAGATCGTTTTACAGTGTCCAACTTGAATGCAACTACATGAAAACCAGGAGACTTGCATGTCTGTGACAGAACAGGAAGGTTTCTTTTACTCACTTCAATAACAGAAAGCCATTGTTCAGCAGACACGCTGAGATGCTGAAATTGCTTGTCATTTATATAATGGAGGTTGCTAACAGTTAAAGCAGAAACACCGAATATTTCACACGTACGACACAAGCCTACAAACAAAATTAAAGCTCTTTCAATATGAAATTGATTTTCTCAATTGAATGGTGCACATAGGTAGCATGGATGGAGATTCAAACTGATGCTATAAATATGTGGTGAGAATCAGTGTGGTGTGGTGCTTAAAACACCAGGCTAGAAACTGGGAGGCCACGAGTTCTAGTCCTGCTTAGTCTGGGTGACCCTGGGCCAGTCACTTACGAAGAAGGTGGCAATAGCAAATCTTTCCAAAAGATTTGCAAAGTTTGTCTAGGCAGTTCCAGGAGTCAACTGACTTGAAGTCACAATAAATAAATAAAATAAAGATAATAACCTTTAAATCTAACTTTAAAATCAAAAAGATGCACATTGCATACGACAACTATTCCTTGAAATACTGTAACATAGGTATTAACACAATTAAGAAAACAAAAGACAGTTCTCTTTTGTGTAACAATTTGAGAATTAAAATATAAGAATGTATTTGCTCTTTTTAAATCCTCAAATTATTTTCCAGGTTAAAGTAGGTTTGTTACTTTGTAAATCTAAGACATACAGTGTAAAATAAAAGCAAAATCTGTAAGTGGTTTAAAATGAGTAAGAGCTTACCTCCTAAATTGGTGGGTTTATCAATGAGTGAAGCAACTACAATCAATTTCCTGTTTGATTTTCCAAGTTTAGTGGCACGATCTTGGAATATAAGCTCCAGATCCAAATCAGGAGCACTGGCTTTGCAAGGGATAATTTTTTTTTGAACGTTCATCCACCGTCTTTCATTATTGGGCTCAGCTAAATTCAGTCGTGAGAGAAATTACGTAATTAGCTAAATGAAATTATGCCTTTAAGAATCTCAGCATTCTAGGACTTAAGTACTTAGGACAAATATAGTCTGTGCGCACAGTAATTATGCTCTTAAATATCATAGACAAATATATTTTAGAGTCGTTATAAAATATGTATAACTATTCGACCAGCACAAATTATTTCCTAATGCTGTTTAGCTTCTATCACTATTATCATTACCGATATCTTGCTGAGTCCAGTCATTTGGCTTAAGGTCAAGAAGTGTAATTTGAGAATGGCAGGATGGAAATGTTGAACTCAATGGAATATCTCCAAATGCTGTAAATTTAGAGAGAGAGATCCATTCCTCTTCAGGAGTTTCTGAAAGGCGTGGCAGCGTGTAAAATATTGTCTAAAAAAATATTATTTTGAAGAATCAACTTCCATTTCAATGTAAAATATTTTCAGCAAAAGCCAACCAATGATGTTTGCCTTACTTCCAAATAGCTGTATATTCTATATCTATGGAAAGATCAGTTTCTGTTAAACTGATGATTAAATATGCTTGATTTCCAATTGGTTTTAAAGGCAGGTAGTTAACCTTAAGATAAAAATTTTAAAATAAGAAAATAATTACTTTTCACTTTCCACAGCTCACATTATTGCATACACAGTATAATATAAATTTCACACGAGTATAGTATTCTGCACATTGAACTTTGCTTTTTTAAATTGAATTTCTAGCTCTTATGGCTGCAGAAGATGACTTGGAAAACATAAAATATCTGATTAATGCTCTAAAGTCAAGATAGAATCTTTCAGGATTTCCATGATCTGGAAAGCAAGACTTCAGCTATAACATTTTTAATACAATATTCATTTAGTTTGAGAATGGATACGAATGAATTCATTTCTTATTTCTAAATAATGATGGCTTAGGTGGCTTTTGCTTATTGTGAAAAATAAGTATACAGATGGAACAAAGTTTTGATGTTTTTATAAAAATAACACAAATCAACCTGATTTGAAGCAGCACATAGTGGCTTATTTAGTAAAAATGTGGCATATATGATAGATGTAAACATTTACTTTTCTACTAATAATTGCTGCAGATTTTTTACACCATATAATATGGTGCTTGTTTACTTTTTGATTTTTTAAAATCCTATCTGTGTCCATTCTTTTCTTCTAGAAAGTTTAAGAAGGCTTAAACAGAATTATTCCCATTTTTTGCTCATAGCAACATTGTGAGATCAATTTAGTGTTTTTCGAACTTAGCAAGTTTAACGTATGGAGTTCAAAAATTCCCCAACCAGTATGATCGGATTTGAAATCCACACATTTTAAAGTTGCCAAATTTGAAAAACCGTGAATTAGATTAAATTAAAATAAGATTTTAATGAATTAGATTAAAATGTGTTCAATAAATAATAATAAATGAATTACGGCTCCAAGGAATCCTATCAAATCTCCTGTGCTTTTTGAGGTTATATGGTTATTTAAAGCTGTGTCTGCCTGAAATAAATTCAGAACTCTTACAACACCATCTCTTGGTAAAGCAGATGCAAAGATAGGCAGAAAAAAATATTTAAAAATTCTGAATTCTGTCCTTACCTCAAGGCAGTAATCCTTAAGTGGATGAAAATGTTCAAAGAAAAAGTGTTTCCGGATGCGCTGCCAATTCTTCTTAGCATTCCTGCAGATGATTTTTTTTTAAAAAAAGCATTAAGATGGGATGTAACAGGAAACATTCTGTGTAGACCATTCCTGTCACTGACAACTGAATTCAATGGACTTATTCAATGGACTTATTCAAAGATACTGTAAGTGACTGTGGGACTGCAGTTGAGCTCTATAAGATTTCTTATAGTATCAATTATGTGGAATAACTTGTGGTTGTTATTTACAATCCCACAATGATGTAAAATATAATTGACAGTATGTAAAGGTTTACAGTATTTAAAAATTTAGAAAACAGCACGTAGTTTGTCCCCAGTACGTACAGCAAAGAATAGGGCTGTAAAGCGGGATTGGCCTAGGGGGGGATTTTATAGGGATTTTAAAGGGATTTTATAATTTTTCTAATACAGGTTAATTAATATATATTTTAATTTGGCTTTTAAATATTTATTGTATAGCTCTGTTTTTATTTACCTGTAAGCCGCCCTGAGTCCCTCGGGAGAAGGGCGGGGTATAAATTAAAGTAATAATAATAATAATA
>NW_015388638.1:0-2085 GCF_001527695.2 Protobothrops mucrosquamatus | reverse complement strand
ACATTCCCCAAATTTTTTTAAGTGCAATTAAAGCATAAAGCCGAATACTAAAATTGTGATGGAAACACCACTGTAGGACAACAATTAGTGCTTTCTTCAAGGCTGATATCTAGAGAAAGAGAAACATACTTTAATCTTTGACTCTACCCAGCAAAGTAGGAAGATATAAAAAATAAAATTCACATAAACTGCCATGAATCTAGATGAACTGGCCCCGTAAAAATTGAATACAATACTGTCTTTAAAAATCTTAAGTACTTATGGTACTGGGATATATGATAATGTCTGGGGGGGGGGGGGAGAAAAAACCTATTAAATGTTGGATTCATACAACAGTTAAATGGTTCATATTTAATATATATCATATTTTCTATCAGCCAAAGGAAATAATTTGTTCATGTCAGCACAGATATAACAGATGTATTAAGAGGCAATGAATTAGAGGTTTAAAATGGAATTAAGCAAATTAATAAAGGATCTGGCAGTCCTGGTGCTATCTATGATGGCCCTATACTGTCTCCTTACCAGTTGTTTATCAAACATACTGACTCACAACAGGGAGATTTCCCATGTTATTTGGCCCTGAAGGAAACAGGATACTTGATTAGATATTGAGACCAAACAGATCTTTGATGGGTTTAGAGATGTTCAAGGAAAACTTCATATAAACATACTATAATACTCTCATCTGGATTGTACCTAGAGCAGATAACAGGATTTATTTTCTATAATAAACTTTTTTAGTTTCAAACAAAAGCACTTACTTTTTCAGATTTATTCTGGAGAATTATGTCAAAATGTGACAGGACTGCTAAAAATGTGCAAATGCTAGTTTTAAATTGATCTTCATCCTGAAAAATAAGTTCTGTATTAATCTCAATTATTTCTCAATTTGTAAAAATATATTGAGCCTAATAAGAATAATTCTTCTCTTCCTAATACTGAATCTTAACTACTGTTATCCTAATACAGCATATATTTTCAATAGTAATAACTCAATGGAGTATATTTTCTAATAATCTTGAATGCATTTTTTATAAAAATAATCCATTCTTTATTTGTACTTCATTCATATTTGACTATAGCTACTCACATAATTAAAGCAATTCCAGAATTTTTCAAGATAATGGGGAAACTTGTGTAAAATCAGAATGATATTCCACTCTATTAAATACTTTACTGATGCTTGATTATTATTATGTCCAGCTTGAAGAATCCTGTCAACGATTCTTGATAAAAGATCCTAAATAAAATATCAGGAATTAAATCAGTTATAATTTATAATGACTTCATCATATTTTATTTATTTAATTGATATCCGGCTTTTCTTTCAGGTGTTAAGATTAGAGCCACTATGTGAGATGGGTAGCTGTGTAAATGTGACAAATAAATAAAATAGATAAAATTATGTCCCAAGCATTGCCCTCTACTAATTTTCCCATAACAATCACCATGTGAAGTACGTTGAACTATGTTGGCTCATCTAGAACCAGGATCTCTTTATGTCTAGTCAGTATCTTAACTACCATATAACACGGGTTTCCCCATACACAGCTGCTTTTCTACATATTTCTTCTCTCCCTAGATGACACAAATATTTAAAAAGTGATATTTTTCTAGGAGTACCTTGCACTATATCCACTATAATTATACAATCTAAATGTAAGTTTCTTTTCCACAGAAGATCACTCTCATTCTAAGCAGAGGATCACACGGTTTTTGTTTATTTATTTATTTATTTATTTATTATTCTAATTTGTATCCCGCCCTTCTCCCGAAGGACTCAGGGCGGCTCACAACATTATTAAAACAAAGAAAAACCCACACACCCCACCGAATAAAACCAAATTAAAACCAAAATTTTTGTGTTGTGATAATTAAAATTGCTAAAAAACCCAATTTAAAAATCCTCCCTAGGCCAGGCCCGCTTGTTGGAAAAGCCATGTCTTGAGGGCACGGCGGAAAGTAAGGAGATCCGGAATAATCCGGATCTCGGGGGGTAGTTCGTTCCAGAGGGCAGGGGCACCCACAGAGAAGGCCCTCCCCCTGGGGGTCGCCAGCCGACATTGCTTGGCCGACGGCACC
>NW_015388637.1:204288-207796 GCF_001527695.2 Protobothrops mucrosquamatus | reverse complement strand
TTCCAAACCTCAAATGGTTTAAATTTGTAACATTATTATATAACTTCGTTGGCTAGGTTCCACTTTAAATTTTGCTATAGATTCTAGTTTATGTATATTTGTTCTTTCCTTCAGAAGATTTTTGTACTTATTTTTTACTTGAAATTTGTCACAGTGCTCAGTCATACTCATACATAATGAATGGTATATGTAAACGTCAATTCATGTACATTATATCCTTATTGTGAATAACAAGGTTTCCAAAATGCTACAGTCCTGTACAATACATAGTCAGATTAATAACCTTTGCATTACCCAAGGCAGGACAATTTTATTCTCTTTGGAGAATTTTTGCCACGAACTAATCCAAATCCTCACTTGCAACTCTCAGAACTGTGGATGTAATATTTTTTATATAGATATAAGTAACAAATTTGAGAGGTGAGGGAAAATGCATCTCCCACTGTGCATTGAAATGTTGCATTTCACAATTATTTTGTGATGTTCCCACGTATCTCTACATTGAAGGTAGGGAATATACAGTATAGGGAGAATTGCCTATCATGCAAGGCCTTTCAAACTCCATTGAATATTTGTTGTGTGTATGCTTCTGTGTGTGCATGTGGTTTGTGTGTGTATAAGTCAGATTGTGCATGCTGTTAACATTTTGATCTATACACAGTTATTTATCTGCATAGAGATGATAAGCTTATACTATACATGTGTATTCTTTCTCTGTGTAATTGGGGATTTTGCCTTTGAAGGGTTCCCTATCATACAGGGACAGCCTAGTACACATAGTCATACATTTATATATTGTGTGCAAATCCTGATTATGCATTACTCCTGACCAATTGCCACTATGATCCTATGTATATTCAGTAAACATGATCTGTCATCGATATGATGTCAAGACTGATAATGAAACAATGATGAGTTTCTAGTTTATCTTATTTTTGGAAAACCTAGGAGCTGAAAGAGATTTTTCTAGAACCTGCTTATAAAAGAGCAATAGATAATACTGACTTCATTAGTATCAGTTAAGTAGGGAATCATCCCCAAGTCTGTTTTTTATCTTATCCCATTCCATTTACATTTAGATATCCAATCTATAATTCCTTTTTTTGCCCTGATAAGAAAAGAAGAAAGTGACAATGTATGTGAAATCCTTTCAGTAAGTTGACAATGCAATCCTAGCCTGAAAATAAGCACCACTGAACTCAATTGGACAGACAACTGAATTAATCTACGCGAATGTGCTGTGAAACATTCTGTAGCATAGTACTATCATTCTGTGACCGTAACAGAATATCCTTTCCAAATTTGGTAATACAAAATGATTCAATATTTTTTTGTACTAAAAATGAGATTCTTGCACCGAAGTTGACTGATTTTTATCAATAGCTGTCATGTAGAAAAATTGTATATTTTTTTTTTATATTGTGAAGCTGGTCTAAATTTATTTCACATTGAGAATAGGTCCTTGCACAACATATGGTCATATATAATTATAGAAATTTAGGATTTCTTTACCATGCAGCCATGCTGGTTATATGGCTAGCACGTTGTACAAAATTAAAATTGAACTTAAGAGGCTGGTCCAGATTTTCCATTAACACATGGCTCTTAAGCTTAAACAGATAGCTCTTAAGTGACTTGAACCTCATTTACAATGATATGTGCAAGAAACCCAAAAATAAAATTTAAAAATGCCCAATGTGAGGAAATATATTATTTCAGGATCTGAGGTTTATTATTTACTATTAATTGATTGAAATGGTGTATATATCTCTATCTATAAATATATATATATCATGTAATGTATTTGCTTTTAAATAATTTAAAAAGCAAATAAACATGAGATTTGGAGTCAGAAATTCCTGAAAACTATGGATACCACAAAGACTGTACCTGTGTTGTTCACTGAGCTTTCAAATAAAGCCCATTTAAACAGAAACAAATAATAGTCCAACAGATGTCTTATTTCATGCCATATTAGGTTTCAAATTTCTTCAATAGTGTTGACTTCTTTTGTATATAAAGAACAATCAGAGTGACCACTAGTTAACCTGTTTAGGTCTTGACCACAATCTATCCTTCTCCCTGGGGAATTGTACTGACAACAGTATCACATTTCATATTATGTTGTAGAACTTCACTTTTTTCTCTCCAGGCACTTGATAGGACTGCTTTAAGAAAAAAGACCCAAAAGCCACACTTGTACTGGTTTCATTTGTCTTTGATGAATTATTTCTGCTATTTTGGAACAGATTTCACCACAAACTTAATGTAGCTATGCCAGGGTAAGCATTTCAGTTTATTCCCTTTAAAATCATAGCCTCATTCCACAGTCCTCATAAAACTGGGTGTGTGCTCTGTATTGTTAATCAGAAATATATTTTCATTACAAAATTCTTCTAGTGAAGCCATGCTATCACATGAAAAATGAATATACTGTGTGTCTTATCCTAGTAACATTTCTTCATTATAGTTTGATTTAGAAAGAATGCATAGATCAAGATCTCCTAGTCATTTTTATGGAGAACATTCAATGCAAACCTGCCTATTCGATGTTTATTAGATGTTTAGATAGTTGGGAAGCTATAACTTCCATTATCCCAAACAACTTTGGCCAATATTCTAATCTACTTATTTATCTTGATACATATATGATAAATGTTTTATATAGTAATTTTATGACATGAATATTCTTGCTGTAGGTAGTAAAGTATAAAAATGAGGAGAAACTATATTGGAGCCATACCATTGGATTTTACCAAGCAGCTATGATATGCTTGGGCATATGGCTTTAATTTCTTTTTATCTTAAATTTAACCTGCATATTTTTTTCCCTTAAAGAAATGATGACAACATTCAATTTTTCCATATTCAGATATAAGACAAAAAGCACTAAAGTGAAGTGGCTTAATTCCCTTCATTGAGTACAGCTGCATCTTCTAGGATAACACAACAGTTAATTCTTCAAGTCGTCTTTCTTGCTTGGGAATTTAATCACTATTTCAAGGGAACTGTGACTCATTTGTATCAGTCAGTTTTATCTTTTGCTGTCAAAAGACAGCATGCCTCTGGAGAAACTCATAGCAGGAATGGCAAAAAAAAAAAAAAGATTTGGAAAAAGTAGGCTGTGTATGCACACATATTCATTTTTACTATACACCTTTTTTTTTAAATTTAAAGCTATTTCCTTCTACTTTTCAGCCAGCATTATCAGCCCTATTAAAAATGAATAATCAGATGGTCTCAGCTTTCATGGTCCCAATCTAAAAATAAAAAAACACTAAAACTAAAACTAAAAATAAGATGTAAGGAAAGAAATATTGGGAGGAGAAGATACTCACACACCAATGGTATGGTAGATTCTATTGCCCAGATAGATAGAAAGCCCTTGTGATAGTATTTACATACCTGCATACAAATACACAACCTAATTCCATTCTCCAGATTAAGTACCCATTGTTTCAACATTAAACATCTTGATCAAAAGTTCTAACTTCAAAGGAATACAGAA
>NW_015388637.1:193412-202890 GCF_001527695.2 Protobothrops mucrosquamatus | reverse complement strand
AAGTGTTCAAAAGAATATAGAAAGGGCTGCCGCAAAGAAGAGGGGGCCAACTTATTTTCCAAAGCACCAGAAGGCAGGACAAGAAACAATGAATGGAAACTAATCAAGGAGAGAAGCAACCTGGAACTAAAAAGAAACTTCCTAACAGTGAGGACAATTAACCAGTGGAACAGCTTGCCTTCAGAAGTTGTAGGTGCTTCATCACTGGAGGTTTTTAAGGAGAGACTGGACAGCCAGTTGTCTGAAATGGTATAAGGTCTCCTGCTTGAACAGGGGGTTAGATTAGAAAACTTCCAAGGTCCCTTCCAGCTCTATTCTGACTAAAACATGTCATTTTTAGTATAATGCAGACCTTTAAAATTTGTATCCCATAGGGATATTTGAATACTGAGCCAAACACAAATAAAGCCCATTTTTCCAATTTAGCTTGATTTCCCATCTACTGGACTTAAAAAAATCTTAAGCACATTTTCATATGATGTATGAATGCATCACTTTCTCGAGATACTCGACACTTTCAAAGCAAGATTCTTGAGAAGGAGGAGCAAAAAAGATCTGTCTTTTCAAAAACAGATGTATGTATGAAGCATTCACTGCTTCAACCCTTACACAACATAATATTAAAACTTACTGCTTCATTATCGTTTGGTACACATTAAATCAGTTTTTTGTGTGAAATAAATCATCCCAATTGGTGTCAGAAGTTGGCAGTGATCTTTACTTCATGTCAATTATTTTCAGAGTGGCTATGTGCCCTATTTTACAGAAGATGGTTTTCTATTTGAAGACTGCAGAGTCATGTACAGGGAAGGCAGATTGCTAACAGTGATTGTGCCAAGTCCCTCCCTCTCTCTAATGTCTAAAAAGGGATAAGACCATACCAAGTCCCTTACATTTTACATGAGTGAAAAGAGACGAAGTGCCATCTTGACTTATTTGATCCACTCTAAGGTGTCCTGTTGAGTGTAAGAGGCCATCCCTTTGCTTGAAATCAGATGTTCAGTCCATGTCCATTTTAAAGACAAGGAAGTATAAGACTGAAGCGCAGAATCTCTGAAATGGCCTAACAACAGTTAGTTCATGATTGGCTGAGACAGCAGAGACAAAAGTCACATAGTGGTAAGAATTACATCGTATTGATATTGTAATTTCTATAACTGCACTGCAAATACAAAATGGGGTGTGCATATTATATGTATGCTCACTTGTTCTCTTTTTTCATTATGCATTTCTCTCTTTGTGGTGATCCTTAAGTAATTCCTTCTTATGGGGTGGTGTCCTGCAGACAATAGTTTTCCTTGTGATACCCTAAGGAAGTGAAATTGAGGCAACAGGACAGAAAGAATATTGATGCTTTTGAACTTTGGTCTTTGGAGAAAACTCTGAAAATTCCATGGATAGTCATGAAAACAAACAAAGGGATCACTGAATCAACCCAGAGTTCTCACTCAAGATGCATACATGATCAGGCTTAAATTATTATATTTGGACATACTGTATTGGGATCAAGTTCTCTTATGAAATCTATAATGCTGGTAAAGGTAGAAGGAAAGAGAATCCCCAGCAGCAAGACAGATGAACTCAATTAGAACAACGAAGGAGGCAACGTTGGAAGACCCAAAGAGCCAGGTTGAGGACACAGCTTGTTAGAAAACTGCCTAGCTAGGTAATCACTAAGAGCTGAGATTGATTTGATAGCAATAGCAATGGCAATACCACATAGACTTATATATCCTTCCATAGTGCTTTAGAGCAGGGGTCCTAAACTGTGGGCCCTGGCCAGGTAGTGGTCTGTGGCCTGCTAGCTACCGGGTCGTGGGACAGGCTGGCCAGTGTGTGCGCAAGTGAGCACAGACCTCCTTACTTGTGCTAGCATATGGCTATGGGGCACAAAAACAGGACCCCGTGCCATGGGGTGCAAAAATGGGCCACCACTGCGCCTTGGGCGTGAAAATGGACCGCCAGCACACTGCGGGGTGCAAAAATGGCCACCGCTGCACTCTGGGGCACAAAAACAGGCCGCCACCACACTGCAGGGTGTGGAAACAGCAACCGCTGCATTGCAGGCTGCAAAAACGGGCCGCTGCCACGTCATGGGACACCAAAATGGGCCGCTGCTGCACTGCAAGGCGCAAAAACAGCCGCCGCCACACAAGGGGTGGCACCACACAAGAATGGAGCAGGGCTAGCGAGTATCACGCTGGTGCTAGCCCTTCCCCATTTGTAGCACGCACCTGCTTGCGACCCCGCATCTACACACGCTCACACATGCATGTAAAATGCTTCCTCCTCCCTTTTCAGGTTGAGACTCTAACATGGCTATGCATTGGGGAAAGGGAATTAGATAATCTTAATTCTGTAGGAGCAATCTACACAGGCCTGTGGTAACTGCTACTTGCACTGTTTTTTCAAAAGTGATGAAAATGAATGTTAGATCATATAACATGTTGGTTCTAGGAACCCAGTCAGACTTGGATCATATTAGGAGAAAAAGAGTTAAATCCTTCCTATAGCTCGTGACAGAATTTTACTTTAGTTTAATTCCATGGTATTTAAAATATACTTGGGTTTTTAAAGTGATACATTTCTTTGGTTCCAAAATAAATAACATATTGCAGTTTCTTAAGGATCAATTGGAATTACTTCAGTGTAAATAGGTTTACCAGAGATCCAGCAAATGGAGGACATTCTTCCTTTTTGTCATGTCCTCTTTGAGCAACCAAACCCTTACATTGTATGGTTTTTAGAGTACAGGTATCTTGGTTTTTTGTTTTTTTTTAGGGGGGACTGTTTTTACAAGAGAAGTCATTCAGACGTTTGTTTTTGAAAGTAATTGTAAATTGTCTGCTTCCATCTTTCCTTCACTTATTAATAGATTCCATAGTCTAAATTTACATTATTTTCTGATTCCAGCAGTCAGCTTCAGTCTAGTCCCTTCAAATCTGCAGCTCACATGACTCACACATTTCTGTGGTGAAAACACATCATAATTGTGTAGCAGAAACCATTCTTTTTGGCTAATAATTTTTAACCACTAGATGGCTCACTCCTAAAGTATTTTATTTAGTTGCATATTGCTGAAAAGGATTGCTTAATTAGTAATATGAGCAAAAGAGACTTGATGTTTTCACAAACATGAAAAAATGGGGGGAAAATGCAAGCATCCAACTTCACTGAATGCAAAAATAAACAAAGCTTAGAGATAAAGTAACTGATTATTTGCAAGCATAGAAATAGCAGTTACGGCTTGTATTGGATTTTATGCCTGTGATTTCTTGAATGTGAAATAATTAAAAAAAAGGGAATGAAAGAGCAATGAATCTTGTATCTTTCTACAAAATATCTAAGCAATGGCCTTAAGTAAAGCCATCTTGCTTTGTATAAATTTTAAGAAAAAGTTCATTTGAATTTGAGGATTTTTAAAGAAAGAACCAGAAAAAGCAAAATTTGGGCAAAGACTGTCTTATCGTAACGAACCATTCAATCTAACTTTTTCAGAATTCAGTGAAAGTACTGATGTTATAACAATAGGGGGGCAAAACCAGCATTTCTGTACAGCAGGGGTGTCAAAACGTGTTGTGTCGTGACGTATTGCAACTTTTTTTGCCATTGATGGCAATGGGGTGGGCGTGGTTTTGCTATGATGCATCTGGCCCGTGGGCCGGCAGTTTGACACCCCTGCTGTACAGGATCAGACTCCTGTAAGATATTTTAGTCTGGTTTTCACCTCCCCATCCTTCATTACGATTTAGAGTTGAGCTGTGAAAGGTGACTCCTTTGAACAAGATGTCAGTTAAAATAGAACTAATTAATTTGTATATATAAGTTATTGATAGGAAGAACATAAGCAGAAACAAGATTGAAAGTCTAATGTAAATCAGTCATTCTAATTCACTTCGAAACTGCATACGATGGCAAGGAAATGAATTATATAATAAATATCAGGGAGTTTGAAAATAAGAATTATCCTGATTTAAATAGCTAGTGATATGTCTTAAATCATTCAGAATGTGCTATATCATATCTAGCTAGCTAACATCTATCTATCATCTACCTTCTATCTATCTGTCTATCTTCTCTCTCTCTTCCCATCCATCCATCTGTCTGTCCACCTATCTATAAATCCATCGATCTATCCACATCTAACATTTATATATTCCCCCCCTCTCTCTTGCATCTATCTCTAATAATTCACATGTTATGCTAAAACAATGGTAGGGAGATTGCAAGAATTCATATGTCTACCTAAGGCTGTAACCATGGAGAGGCTTAGGCAGAGCCTGATCTCACTATATTTTGTTGTTCTTTTATAACAAAGTCTGGCTCTTGCTTGTTTTTAAAAGAACAAATGAACTTCCATCTACTTTTTTGGGATGTTCCCCTGAATTTTTAGACTGGATCAATGTTCCACCATCTTATTACTATTACACAAACCTCTTCAACCATGGGTTATGGGGATCTTTATTATTACTCATACCATCTAAACATATAGTAGGTGCCATTTCCAGTTACTGCAACTTGGAATTTAAAACCCTTGGTGTTTATTTTGTGATTTTTGTCATCTATAGATTAAAAGTAAAGGTGTCCCCTGTTCAGTCATTTCCGACTCTAGGAAATGATGCTTATCTCCGTTTCTCAGTGTTGTCCAAATACATTTCTGTGGTCCTCTGGGCAGCATGACTATACCCTGAGACCCACGGAATACTGTTACCTTCCCACTGAAGTGGTACCTATTGGTCTACTCACATTTGCATGCTTTCTAAATGATAGGTGAGCAGGAGCTGGGGCAAGTAACAGGAGCTCACCCTGCCAGACGCCACTTGAGTCTCCGACCCGGGTGATCTGCTTTCTAGCTGACAAGCTCAATGTCTTTAACTGCTGAGCCACTTCACCTCCATTTATAAATAACATGCATAAAAAACCCAATGTAATGCATACTAAAGCATCATGTGATTTTTGCAACGTGGAGAACTTCCTGTCCACCCTTCCCCGACACAGATTTTCCATTTTTTTCCGCTTGATCAGCATTTTTCATTAATTTAAACCTACTCAGATTTCATTGAGATATTTGGGAGCTCCCTGTTGCTAAGGATTTTTTCCTTTAATGATTAAATCATTTTTTCCCCTTAAATGTCACGTTAGATACCAACCTGAACTGAGGGAAAGATAAAATCATATCGCAAAACTAATTACTGCATAGTCTCCTCCAAACATTTCAGCAAACTGAAATGTTTAATGTGAAAGAATACATGGTATTATGCTATTAATACATGGGAAGCAATCTCGGCAATATATCAAAAGTCTTCAGCCCTATTTAGACACCAGATCTACTCTTCATTTATTCCCCCTTCCATAGAACAACCTAAAACTCACTTTGCCCTGAGTTTTGGAATACAACCAATATTTCTTTCCCACATAATACAGAAGAGTCATTCAGAAGACCAAAGTCATGCTTTGGTTGGAACAGATGGTATCAGAAGAAACCCTGAACTCCAGTTTCAGTCTACTTCTCCTTTAATTAGTCCTTGTCTGATGTCTGCAGAGAGGGCAGAGGTACCCAGTAACTGAGTGCACTGATCTCTTGTCCTGTTTTGACCGAGATGCAGAAGTTCCGGGCAAATCTGTTGCTGACTTCCCTTCGAACTGTGATCTGTGACACCGCAGGACAAACAACAGTCTAACTTGCCTAGCTCTATATATTCCTGATATCTGTTCCAGGCAGAACTCAAGCTGCATGTGGAAATACTGTACCATGCGCCAAACTGCCATAAATTGCTTGTATGTAAGCTTATTTATCTGAGCTCCATTGCAAGAATCCGTCAGGACAATATGAGATCTGGTGCTGAAAATGAAGTCTGGGGATTTTCTGGCCAGAAATGAGGAAATCTAGTCCCTGCTGAACTTTTACAACTGATAAAAAGCGAAGTCTGCTGGCAAGTATTCATTTTTTAACTGGGCCATCTGCATCCAGTCAAGAATAACTTGACTTTTGGCAAACGCCATTCATCAGGGCCCTGCACAACTTGAGGAGTAAAACAACACAAAAGACACAGAGATGGTTAATATACTTCTCCTGGAGTCCAAGGTCAATGCTGGCATAAACAAATCAGTGTCATAGTAACGCACAGAAGCATTGAAGTTCCACCCAAGTGTTTATATGGCTGATGCCCCGTTTCTTTTTATCAGTGACTGTTATCATTTATTTAGCTCTCCTTTAGCTGCTCCATAAATCTTTACAGCAGTGTTTTTTTATTTTTGTAATTTTTGTCATCTTTCTTATCTGCTTTTATCACCTGTTTATATGCACTGCATCTGCTGCTGCTTCTGCTTCTGCTGGTGATTAAAGATTAGTTCACTCTTGGGTCCCCTGTCCCTTGGTCAACTTTAGAAAGCCTTCAGTAAAATGCATAATGGGAGATGCCTTTTGTGTTTTGCATGGAAGAAATACTGTAGTTTGAATAAATATTTCAGAGGGAAGGTTGATGAAGGTTTGTAGAATTTAGGAACAGCTACAGTATATACAGAATACAGGAAGTCTTCATTTCTATTCTCCATCTATTACAGGGGTCTTCAAACTTGGCCCTTTTTATGACTTGTGGACTTCAACTCCCAGAATTCCTCAGCCAACGTGCCTGGCTGAGGATTTCTGGGAGTTGAAGTCCACAAGTCATAAAAGGGCCAAGTTTGAGACACCTGGATTAGACATACCCAATTCCTGCAACCGTTCTTCGTATGTTTTAGCCTCCAGCCCACTAATCATTCTTATTGCTCTTTGCACTTTTTCCAGAGCCTTAACATCTTTTTTAATATTGTGATGACTAGAACTGAATGTAGTATTCCAAGTGTGGTCTTACTAAGACTTTGTAAAATGGTACTAGAACTTCAAATATATATTTTTTATTTTTTTTATTTGGTACTAGAATTTCAAATATTTTATAAAGTTTTTTTTCTTTAAAAAAAACTTCTCCCAACTTTGGGATGGTTTTTCAAAGGCTGCTGATACTTTTGTCTTCTGTATAAAGGGTCCTGTTTAGTACACATATGATTCTAGGACTAGGGCCAGTCAGTTCTTCTTTAATAGCAAGAGATAGGACACACACTTCTCAGCAGTTTTATATATGTCATAATGTTTTTGGCATTACTGAGCACTCATTGTTCATTCATTGATTGGATTTATGTTCTGTTTTTCTGCTCTGACAAGTACTCAAGTCAGCTAATTAAATTAAGAAAGAGAAACAGAGGTAGAAAGTTTAAAAACATAGATTGAAATCAACAATAAAGTTGGCATTCATGTTAACAATTAAAAGCTTGATAAAAATTGATAACATCTTCACAGTTTTTCTGGATGTTAAGAGATTCTAAATGCTAATTTAATCTGTAAGCAAAGTAGGAAAATGTGTTCTCCTATATGCCAAAAAAAAAAGTTTTTTGACAATAACATCTTCAAAAGAACTTTTCTTGCAGATCTTATCAGCCTGACATATTTACAGCAGGACAGATGGTCCCTTAGATAAAATCAGGCCATAAGTTGTTAAGGAGTTAAAGGTAACATCAACACCTTAAACTGTGCTTAGCAAACAACTAGTGTCCAAAGCAGATCTTTTAGCTAAGTATCTTATGATTTCTGGAAAGTTTATTTGTTCAATTTATATGGCCACCTATCTTGCACAAGCGACTGTGAGCAAGAATAAAAGCATCAAAATAATCATAAATAAAAGTGCACAAAAATAAATAATAATAATTGCAAAAGACAGTTTCACTTGAACATTCTGCAACAATATCTTTAACACCCTCAAACAACAATATCTGGCTTATTCCAGGTCCTTGAGATGAATAAAATGTCAAATCCAGTCTAAATATCTGGCTGACTATGTGACCAACCATAAACAAATAATAATAAAAAAAACCATGGTGCTCAAGACCATCCTTGTGCCTTCAACTATTTAGTGGTTTAATTGCTGCGGTATATTTTGCACCAAGTGCAACTTCCATATATTTTTCAAGGTAGCCTCACATGTAGCAAATTGCCATGGACAAGACTCAGTAGCAGAGATCAATGCACAAACTGAGTTAGGACTTCTCTACATAAGGGCTTTTCAGCAGTTCAGAAACTGCATTATTCCTGTCCAATCATAAGATGCTGGCTGATTGCAGTATTTGGGCTGCAAAAATCCAGACTAATGATCTACCGTTGTTTCTCGATGTCTTTGAAGATGGGGTGAGTCTATAAATGGTATGTTAGACCTTTGAGACCATTTTTTATGTTGGTTTGGAGGGTCCGTACTACATACATATACTCACTCTACCCCCTGATTCGTTTGTTACTATCACACTCCATTTATACTCCCCGTGGGGGGGAGACCCGGTTCTCCCCCCGGTGCCCCTCATTGAAATGTGCCCGCCAGGTTACCGTGCATTTCACCAGCCGAGAGCCCAGGGTCGGGGTGGGGGGATGGCGGTTATTATTAGGGAAGGCCTGGATCCAAGGGAGACCACTGTGCCGCAGACTGCCGGTTGTGAATCCCTAGGTGTGAAGTGGGGTCATGGGAGGCAGCAGGGTGTGCTGATTGTATACCTGGCTCCCCGCTATGTACTGGACCCGTGTCCTTCCTGGCTGGTACTGGCCTCCTGGGAGGTTACACGAGGCTGGCTCCAGGAAATCGTCAACGCTTCTTTGAGTGAGGGGTTCTTGCCGGCTGCCTTGAAAGAGGCTGTGGTGAGGCCCCTCCTCAAGAAGCCCTCCCTGGACCCGGCTACTTTGGCCAACTACCAGCCTGTCTCCAACCTTCGCCTTCTTGCGAAGGTTGTTGAGAGTGTGGTGGCACGACAGTTCCCTCAGCACCTGGAAGAAACTATCTAGACTCGCACCAGTCCGGCTTCCGGCCTGGGCACAGCACGGAAACGGCATTGGTCGCGTTGGTTGATGATCTCTGGAGGGCTCGGGATAGGTCCTGGTCCTGTTAGACCTCTCAGTGGATTTTGATACCATCGACCATGGTATCTTGTTGCATCGGTTAGGGGGGTTGGGGTTCTCCTCCTACCTCTCGGACCGGATGCAATTTGTGTTGGCAGGGGGGCAGAGGTCAACCTCGAGGCGCCTCACTTGTGGGGTACCACAGGGGTCGGTCTCTGGCTATCGGGGGCGAGTCATTAGCCCCCGCGGAGAGGGCTCGCAACCTGGGCGTCCTCCTGGATGCTCGGCTGTCTTTAGACGATCATGTGACGGCCGTGGCCAGGGGGGCTTTTCATCAGGCTTGCCTGATACGCCAGTTGCGCCCCTTCTGGATCGGGACGCCCTACGCACAGTCACTCAAGCCCTCGTTGTTTCCCGCCTGGACTATTGCAATGCTCTCTACATGGGGCTCCCCTTGAGGTGCACCCGGAGGCTCCAGCTAGTTCAGAATGCGGCTGTGCGGGGGATTTTGGGGGCCTCTAGATGCTCCCATGTAACACCTCTCCTGCGCGAGCTGCACTGGCT
>NW_015388637.1:175149-192791 GCF_001527695.2 Protobothrops mucrosquamatus | reverse complement strand
TCCTGCCCTCTTTGGAAAATAAGTTGACCCTCTCTTTTTTGTGGCAGTCCCTTCTGTATTCCTTTGAATGCTTCTATATTCCTTTGAAGTCAGAAATTTTCACCAAGATATTTAATGTTGAAGCAATAGGTACTTAATCTGCTATACTGTGTGTATATATACTGTGTGTCTGAGAAAATGGTTTCCTCAGAATTAAGATAAATGAAAAGCTGTGTTGTAGCATTTTGACAAGAGTCTTCCTTAGAAACAACATTGGTTAGGTAACTTATCCAAAATGCCTTAAATAAAGACTTAATTTAATGCAGGTCAGTTAAAACAACACACATTCCTAGGAAAGAGTAGAAAGGATGGTTGCTGTGCATTTGGTGTCCCAAGTCACTGTGATGTGGACAGCAGCAATAAAGAGATAGATGCTCTTCATGATTTTTCTAGACCTCAATAAGCTGCTAAGAGAGTCCGATGGAAGGATATTGTATTAACTTTAGTCTGTATAGTTTGCTGAGCACACTTCATTTCGTGTTTGTTGTTACATGTTCCTTTTTTCAGTTTAGATATAAAAATATTAGTCCTCATCAATGACTTCTTTCATTTGGTCATCCTTACAATATTTTAATGGCCATCCAGCTCTTCAGCTGCCACCAGCCTTTCTGCTCAGCCCTGTTGCTATAGCCCAGGCTAGACCTTGTCATCAAAACCAAGATCACCAACACAACCCAGGTCTAGTGTTACTACTGTGAGGAGGGACAAGCAGCGCACCAGAGATTGCCCTCCTTTAACCTCATTTGTTGCTTGCCCTTATTGGAGAGAGGGAAAGAAGAAAGAGAAAATAGGCATTATTTGACAATTATTGGACAATATAGATATTCAGACGACATGGTATATTTGTACTTAAGAAAAAATCCCTCACCAAAAACTATTGAGGAAGCTCAAGATACTTGAATTAATAGATATATCCACTACTGTTTAAATTAATTGACTAAAAGACAGGAAAAGCTGTAAAAATGAAAGGACGCCAATGTATCATTTTTAGAAGCAGGAAGATTCTGTCAAAGTGTGGGAGTTTTTGTTCTGCATCTGAAACATAACTAATAGATCACTTCAGTTCAGTAGAAGAATACAGGGCAGAAAGCAAAGAAAATAGCATTTAAGAACTAATCAGTTTAAAGAAGACTGTATTTTTTAAGTAAAAATAATGTTTGGATTTTGTATCCAATATATTTTTGTCCAAATACTACAGGTGTTCCATTCTTAGTATGTTGTTTAACATCTCAGTTTTCAAGAATTCATCTGGATCTAGGGCTGTGTGTAGAGCACCCTAGACCAGATGTTGCATTGGACCCACAAATTCTCTGTCCTGGGGGGTAGGAAATATTGTGTCATAACAAAAGGAAATTCTTAATTTTCTTACTAAGATACTATTATAGATATAAAAATCACATTGTTAAAGTGAAATGTGTTAATTTTTTCTATATTACATGGGTGAGATGTATCTGTATAAATTAAAGTCAGAAAAAAAAACTTCAATATTCCCAACCAAAATCACATTTGGACGGAATGGAAATATATATAAGAAAAGTAACAACCTCTGCAGCTGAAGACAAAGCAGGGATAAAGTGACCTTTATCAAGGAAACGATTAGCATGCAACAATAGTGACAGTGACAGAAGACATATAGACATGGAAAAAAGAAAAATATTTAAAATAACTAAACAGATCATACTGATTAATTTTGGGAATCAAACACAAACAAACATGAAAATTGTCTATAATATTTGTATCAGTTCTAGGAATGGTTACTTGAAGCAAGCATCACTGTATTTATGAAACTTGTGTGGTGCGTACTTACTGTTATAGCTATTGCAGATTAAATTATTTTGGCAGGACAAACTACAGGATATAAATAGAGATATAAATAGAGAACAAACCCTGCTCCTTTCTAACATTGAAGATGTTATTTAACCAGGTAATGAAACAACCAAGTTCAGAGAGTACCAAGGACCTCTCATTCCAACCCTGAGCTACAGATATTCCCTTCTGCTGGTTTAAATTAATATTTATTACAGGATTTTTTCTTATAAAAATAGGAAGTAATAATACCTTTATGAAAACCTTTCAGTGCTTTCAAGGTCAAGCATTTCTGTGGTCTAATAATTAACCATGCTTTTTGAAAAAAAAAATTATTCAATAAAATTTCCTTAATGGCCAGCTACTTTTAAAGGAATTAAACACTTTAAATAATTAATTTATAAATAAATCTCACCTTATTGAGATTCTCATAAAAGACTTAATAGCTATCTGGACAAGGAAACACTGGTGATTCAATTGCTTTTTCTTTCTCCTGAAATGCCATGTTAATTTGTGGGAAATCGCCTCTGGATAAGATAACAGTGCTGGACATTATGCAAGAAAGTCTATCAAGTACAATTTGCCATATTGTTGATTCTTTGAGATGTTGTGATGGAAATTACCTTTAAGGGATAAGAGCTTTACTGGATGAGTGGTTGTATAGAATTGTCTTACTAAATCACTGGAAGACTAGGTCATTATCACTGATATGGAGACAGTCAACATCTGTGTCCAAATGCCTAGCCAGTGAACTGAAAGAAAGCATGCATGCGCCAGAGAGGAACAAAATTAAACAGTGAAGCAATGCTTTTTAAGTTCTCCAACATCCAGGTCATATTCCCTCCTCCCCAGCCTGCTTTTTGGCATTAAAAAAAACCTACTCTGTGCTTAGTATCAGTATATTTGGGATGTTGTAATCTATTTCTACTTCCTTTCCCGCTTGCAAAGTCTATTAATTTTAGATGTACTTGCAAACTATGTTAGTGTTGGCAAACTGAGTTTAAAAATAACAACAAAAACATTCCCAAGTGTGTTAAACAATTTATCTTTCGGTTGAAGAGTTTATGTATAAAAAAGATTAGGGTTTTTTTTTTAAGGCCTTCAAGTCGAGCTCAGTTCCATGATGTCTTCACAGACATATCCATGTGGTTTTTTTCAGCTACAATATGGAGATGGTTTCCATTAACTTCCAGGATGCTTTTTCAACTTCCTAGTCTAGTCGAGATATTTTCTGATTGTCTGCTATCTAAGTCTATCTCTATTTTGGAATTTTGAGAACACTAAGATTATCTTATTGTTAGGTTTTCTATTTGTTTGAAAAAAATGACATTGAAGAAAGTTTATTTTATATAAATGCTTTGTATAACTTGGGGTTCGTTCTTGACCTCATCTTTTTCACTCTTAGGAAGCAGGCAATGCAGACCACTTCTGAAAAACCTTACTAAGAAAACTGCAGGAACTTGTCCAGGCAATTGCCAGGAACTAATACTGACATAAAGTCACACACATAAAAAAGAAATAATTATACATATATACAGTAATTGCAGTGTTAGCAGTGTTCCAATATCTCAGGGGTTGCCACAAAGAAGAGGGAGTTAAGCTATTCTCCAAAGTACCTCAAGGCAAGACAAGAAACAATGGATGGAAACTAATCAAGGAGAGAAGCAACCTAGAACTAAGGAGAAACTTCCTGACTGTTAGAACAATTAATCAGTGGAACAACCTGCCTCCAGAAGTTGTGAATGCTCCTAACACTGGAAGTTTTTAAGAAGAGATTGGACAACCATTTGTCTGAAATGGTATAAGCTTTCCTGCCTGAGCAGGGGGTTGGACTAGAAGATCTCCAAGGTCCCTTCCATCTCTGTTATTCTTAAAACAAAACTGCCAAAATTGTTATGACCTCATGTATTTTAATAATGTTACTGAATCCTGAAGGTGATCTAGAATGGCAGAAAAAGATGTAGAAGAAGAAAACAGAAATGATTAGGGATTGTAGCAGCTCCCATATGAAGAAAGGCAAGGGCATGGGGGACTTAGAAAAAAGTAGATTAGAGGAAAGATTTAATGCATGCATATAAAATTAGGCATGGCATAGGAAATGTGAATAGAATTGTTTTTTCTTCTTTTGCTATACAACCCAGAGCTACCCACTGAAAATTATATGGAGAGATTCCAGACTGATAAAAGATCTTCTTTACACAATGCATAAATAAACTTTTATCTGATGTGGGGATGACCACCCAGTGGATTGTTTTAAACTAGACAAATTAATGGTTGGTGTAGCTATCAATTTCTATTAGTCTTGATAGCTGTAAATGGCCACCTGGATCAAAGCATAGCATATTTAAATATCACCAGTTTTGCAGAATGCAACAATAGAAGAAGGCTGTCACACTTATGTCTTATGAGCTTCCAGACCATCTGGTTGACCACAATACATCTAATGTTTGATTAGATGATAGGCTTTTTCTCATGTTCTTATGACCCAAGCCATCAGAAGCACAGTAAATTTAGAACATATGTGGAGGACACCGGAAGCATAGTGGAACTGAAGTGCCCTATATTATTATTTTCTGGTATTGTCAATTATATTTTCACAATCCGGAGGAAAGACATGTTTTACATAAATATTGTAAGATTTTCAGTGCCTTCTCTCCTAAATAGGCTTCGCTCCCGTTTAGGAATGCTGAATTGTAGTGATTACCTAACTCAGATAATCCTGAGCTCAGGAACCTTCCCACCCATGCCTTATAGCATCATACTTTGATTAAGAAGACTAGCTGACCCAGAAATCCATTGCTAAAATTAATGCGGGAGCTTTAGCTCTGCATTGTAGTACATCAGGAAGTGTCTCCCTCCTCCTTGTTTACAGAGTTTCTACTTCTGGAATGAAAAAAAATATGCACCAGCGAGTACCATGCAATGATCTCACCTCTTGACAGAAACCAAAGAGATTGAACGGAGACACGATACATCTGCTTTACGACTTTTAATTGCCTTTGTGTGACCCAGTTCATACCAAGCTCTCTCAAAGCGGAGGCCCTTCCATGCCCCAGTGGAATAAATCTCGATCAGAGATGCTCTGCTTAAGAAAACACCACCACCTAAAATAGCAGCACTATTTCTTTTTCACATAAATCTTGAAGTGCTTATGGGTGACCTGAGAAAGTGAGATGGTGAGAATTCCGCTGCCTGGTCAATGGTTTGTTAAAGTTTTTTTGGGGGGAAAGAAGAAACCTATTACTAGACACAAGATTCCTTCAGTAATAAATTACAGGAACTTCCATCTGCAAATAGCTTTGGGGGGCACTATTCTCATTCACATCAACAGATTAAGTCAACGGAAGATAGGGTTGCAGATGGCCATTTATTGCGATCTGCCAGATTGGTTCCCAGAATGTATGTCTTGATAAACTTGATAAATGAAGTCTTTAATAGTTTTCTAACCAGAGGAAAATGTAGGACTGGGTGTACCTGTGCACCCCTACATTTTTATATCAATACTGAGTGTCAGGTAGCATTCATGCATTACATTGCAATGCATGATGTAATTATTGTTTGAAAGGAAATGATTCTAGGTCACATTATATTTGTGATTATTAAGATTTGCCACTTGGTTTATTTAAATTTGGTAAGCCCATAAAGAAAACGTTGGTAGATAATGGAGCAAAATTAATCGCAGCTCATAGGACTCAGCAAGAGGTTTATTTAGGGTCCCTAAAACAGAAGGCTTCTCTTTAAAAATAGGAAGACTTGTCAAAATTTACTCAGTTTTAAAAGCCAATTATCAGTTGAACAGAAAGGCTGCAGTTCAAGAAGGGCATTTGATTGAGTACATTACTAAATGAGAATTTCATTCATCTCAACTTCTCTTCTTAAACAGAATCTCTTTCTCCTTCTTTGCATTGATTTAGGATTATTTGATCTTTACCCCAAAGTAGGATAATGCATCAGCCTGAGATGATGCCTGATCCTGGGATTGTCAATTCAAGGTTGTTTTGACACATATGAAATGCTCCATGAAGTTTTGCCTGTAATACTTAGTTCTTGATTGTATGTGTGTAAATAGGATATTTCCTTTTTAAATGTCTTTCTGAGTGACAATGCTCTCAAAAACAACCAAATGATTTTAATTTTAGTTCATTTTAGCTTACATAGCATAGCCTGAGCATGCATGTGGTAAAATAACTGGATGTGTTGCATTTGTAGCATATTGGCACAAACAGACTGATACTGTTTTTTCCATTTCCTGGGAACGATGCACGTGGCATGGGGGTTTACACTGGGAGTAATATAGTCCTGTATCTTGTTGAAAGACATTTTGTGAACCCAAAGCGATGAGGTCACTATCTATGAGCTCTATAGTGATGAGCATGGCATATGAAATATTACAATTAGTAATATATGTAAATGCTGAGAAGTGTGACACATGAAACAAAAGGAAAAGCACATGAAAGAAAAACTCATTAAACGAAAGGGCAAAAAATATATGTTGTGTGCCTGTGAAACTATGATAAAAGAAACTAAATAAAAAAGGTTAGCTTTAACCATGAATGACATTTTAAAGAATAAATCAGAAATTTACAAATTGGAGTCCATAGGTTCATGCATATTATGCTCGTGATAATGGAAGAATTAAGAATGATTTTTGGCAAAAATTGAACAACATTCTGAATGAATGTGTTACAATTTGTTTTTTAAAAGGGTGTGAAGCTACACCCTTTTACTACATGAATGAATGGGTAGAAAGAAAAAGTGTAATTTGTTAAGGCCCCAAAATATTTATAGAGGTTAGTGAGTGGACTACAGAGAGTAATGAATGTTTGTTGAAAGAACAGGAAATGGCTGCATATAAAAGCAGGCCTCTGTCCACTTGAGAATAGAATAGAATAGAATAGAATAGAATAGAATAGAATAGAATAGAATAGAATAGAATAGAATAGAATAGCTTTATTGGCCAAGTGTGATTGGACACACAAGGAATTTGTCTCTGATGCATAAACTCTCAGTGTACATGCAAACAACAAAGTAATATACTCATAAGATACCAATTGGAGAAGGTAGTAGAAAAAATGAGAAGGATAACAGTAATACAGCCATACTACAGGGGTAAATATCCTTAGACATAAGACAGTACTATGGTAATTAGGTGTTCAACAGAGTGAAGACCTAACACCTTGGCTATATAGAACTGAGAATTGGGCATGTCTAAAAAACCTAAAAGTTGAATGTAGAGGGAATGGGTTAATGAGGAGAGTGCATGATAAAATAAGGGAAGACAGATCAAGGATGAATTGGGTGCTGAAAGAAGTGGATTGAATACAAAAGTTAGTAACCAATAATAAGGAAATACATTGAACTGTTTTGGTTCAATAAAGAAGAAATGTGGGCCAAATCATAAAAGAAATATAGGAAGGAAGGAATTTGAAGAAAAAAACCCACTAAGAATGTTATGGTGGAATGCAGTTGACGAAACCTTCAAAAAGTGAGAAACGAGTTTAAGAACAAGAGACTGTCTATGGCAGGCATGTCAAACTCACGACGTCATGTGATGTCACGCGATGTATTGGGACTTTTTCCCCATTGCCGGCAATGGGCTGGCAGTTTGACATGCCTGGTCTATGGGTATGGTAGAAACAAGGATAGAAAGAAAAAAAAGGTATAGTCAAAGGCTGGGTACAATATACGTTTCATTCCTTTTTTTTTTTTTACATCAGGTCTTACTTGCCTTAATCCTACTGTTTCTTAGGCCTTCTCTGCACTTTGCAGAAGGGAACAATGTGATGGGGAAGTATTTATGTATGATGCTAAGTACCCTGATTCCAACCTTGGAGCAAAATTGTCAAGTTTCTGCAACATGATTTTTAGCTTTCAGTGAGCAGGTGAATTGAAGCTAAAGATACCAGAAGCACAACACATCCATTTCCACCTTAAAAATACCCTTTTCCCCAACCCTGAAATAAATCTACATATACATACATACATATACATAGATACACACACACACATACACACTCACACAAACTAGTGTCAATCTTCTCCTTAGTTGGTCCTAGTTCGATATCACTTTTACCGTTTAAAACTGTAAATACATTAATTACATGTATTTTTCTTCTTTTTGTGTTTTGTAACTCATTAAGCTACAAGGGAGTGTGTAAATTAGTATATTAGGCAGTGTCACTGGAGAGTTTGGAAAGACAGGGCATAAACCGTTTGCTCAGGCAAGGAATTCCTGAGAACTTTGAGAATGCTATGCAAGTAATCGGTGTCTGAACAAGTGGTTGCAATGGTTTAAAAAAAAAAAAGCTTTTTGGAACCTCTGCACCAATTTTGTCACTGAATTTCCCAGGAAATGTCATCCCGTTCTTTACAAGTCCATCATGCCTTTATTAGAGCTGTGTATGAAGTAGAAAGTACGTTTTGTTCTGCACATGTTACAATTAAATTGTAGCTCAGAATTTTGGCTGAAATGAACCTGTATCATTTCAGTTGTTCTGAGTTTCAACTGTGAGAAATTTCAGAGGGGTCTTGTGACAGGCAAGGCTGCTGTATGTCTCTCTTCTATACAGCCTAGGCAACAACACCCACAAATATTCCCACTTTTTCTTAGTCTCTTCATCCTCACCATCGTCTGAGCCACCACCAATTCGGCTCCCCCATTTTCTCAGTAACTTCATTTCCCTATTTCTGCCAACCAAGAGAAATATCAAAATCTCTTAACCTCATCCCATTCTTCCCACAAATTTTTCTTATCTCCTCACAATTGCAACCAACAGTGATGTTTTCAGCTGTATTTTTCACCACCTTTTAAAGTATTCTTACCGTAACATTCATATCTTGGGTCTGGGTCCACATGGAACACCTGTACTTGGATCCAGACATAGTCCACCTGAAAGGATTGTTCCTTGCATGGAACTTATGCATGAAATGTTTTGAACATCCTGAGCATTTATATTTTTTTCTCATGTTAGTTGAACCGAGTGAGAGCTCTGATGTTCACATACATAAGAATCAGAGTGAGTTGGTATTAGTTCCACTAAACTAGATCAGGAAATCAGTTCCCCTATTTTTACTGAGACTGACTATAATAACAGAATGTTGCACGTCTGTTTGTTCCATACCCCTTCCTCCCTCTTATAGTTCAGCAAATTGGGAAGGTGTTTATTTGAGCTCTTCAGAATGTCATCTCTTTAAAGAAAACGCTTCAGCCTTTTTTGCCCAAGAAAAAGATCCTGTATATCTGCTCTCTTTAGACAATGAAGAAGGTAATTTTGAGTCACTACACACACACACACTGGATGGTAGAGTAGCAACTTTCAGAACTTGAGTTATGTTTGTGAAGTTGGTCACGAAATCTTTGCAAATTTCCTATAAATTGAATCACAAAACACTGGAGTGTCTTCTTAGACATTCTATCACACATGCTGGTTTTCTCATTTTGGGACTGTAATTTATATGCTAGAAGATAGCAGTGGACAAGAAACTAAGTGTGATGGTTGGTTTTGCTAAAATACAATTGATAGTAACTGAAATGTCTTAAAAAGAACTGTTTCCATTTCTCCTAAATACTTCCTAAATGTCATGTGCTATCTTAGGAGATATGATAAAAAATGTAATGTGTTTATCCAAAGAAATAATTTTCTCTCTCTCCCCAATGTTATCTTTGCTGAATAAAAGCTATTCATTTCTTTTAATATAAAGGGATCAAGCATGATTCAGCTATCAAATATGTACTTCAAGGCAATAGAAAAATATGTATATCACAATGTTTGCTCTTTTTCCCTGTTATGATATGTACAATATGTTCTCAGTTCTAGTGGTGACTTCCCTATCTTCTTTCATTTCTTTGTACACATTTGATTACTATACATACATATGAATCTGCCCAACTTTTAGGATCAGCTGCCATGACTTTATTTTGTGTGCTGTTGTTTTGAGGTGCTACCTTCAAAAAGTGGAAAATGAAAGATCCAACGAACTACAGGCCACTGATTTCTGTACCTGGAAAATGACAGAGATGTACTTGTAAATACTTTGAAAATAGTAGGATAACTCTCAAACATCAGCAAGGAGTTGTCAAGAAAAAAGCTTCCCCTCTAACTCATTTTAATTGGGTAATTCGTTTAATAGATTGTGAGAATGCTGCAGGAATATCTTGGCTTCAGCAACATATCTGACAGAATATTCCATGCCACCAAAAGGAGATTGGATGGCAGGACAATTAAGTGGATATATGGCTGACCTGAAAATTATGATTGAAGAATATTAATCAATGGCTTCTCATTGAATTGGAGAAAGGTGTCAAATGAGTGTTACAATTATTACTCCTAATGTACAAGATTGCATTAATGGTTTGGGTGATGGGATTAGGTGAATGTGGATCAAATATGTAGATGATACAAAATTGCACAGGATAGACAGGCACAATGTTCTTCACTAGGAAACAAAAATCAAATGCATTGCTTTAGAATGGGAGATACCTGGCTTGGCAATATTACTTGAGGTATGATTAAATTGCTTTATTTATGGTCAGAGGTCAAAAGTCATAGATACATTATCTACCATTATACAAGAAAAATATAATACTAATACTAATACTAATAATAGTAAAGTTGGAAGGGACCTTGGAGGTCATCTAGTCTAACCCCCTGCTCAGGCAGGAAACCCTATACCATTTCGGACAAATGGCTGTCCAGTCTCTTCTTAAAAACTTCCAGTGTTGGAGCATTCACCACTTCTGGAGGCAGGTTGTTCCACTGGTTAATTGTTCTAACTGTCAGGAAGTTTCTCCTTAGTTCTAGGTTGCTTCTCTCCTTGATTAGTTTCCACCCATTGCTTCTTGTTCTGCCTTCAGGTGCTTTGGAAAATAGCTTGACTCCCTCTTCTTTGTGGCAGCCCTTTATATTGTTATAATTTTTAATGCTTTGGTTTCTGAACCACAGAATATTAAAATAATATAATTGAATTCTGAATTCAGTTTTGTTATTAAATTTTACTCCATTGTTGATGATCAGAGAATATACTCAGCAGAAGTGGGGGCAGTAAGCTATTTTTAGTTACTCACTGTTGACTTAAGTTCACTTGGCTATGGTCCAAATCCAACATTATGTGGGCAGACATCCATTCATATAATTGGAGTTTTCCTCTTCTTTCCTGTACCCTTTTGGAACCAGAGGGGGAGAAGGTAGGAAGAAAAGGCATGCAATTATGAGTATTTCATTGCTACAATATTCTTTGCCTGGAGTGGTTGGGTTTTCCTATCCAGTGAGAGGTTGATTTTACAAGGAAGGGGAGGGGGGTTTAACCTAATTTCTGAAGCACCTGAGGGCAGGACAAGAAGTAACTGGTGGAAGATCATTAAAGAGAGAACCAACCTAGAACTAAGGAAAAATTTCATGACAGTGAAAATAATCAGTGGGACAACTTGCCTCCAGAAATTGTGGGTGCTCCAACACTGGAGGTTTTCAAGAAGATATTAGACAACCATTTGTCCAGAATGATATAAGGTCTCCTGTTTGAACAGGGAGTTGAGTTTCCTTCCACCCCTTGTTATTCTGTGTTCAGTAGAGGTGCAAAATTTACTTTATGGAAATCAGCTGTTCTGCATCTGAAATTATTCATGAGACAAGTTTGTTTTACTTGAACATTTGAAGATGCAGCAATATAAAGTGTAGTACAAAGAAATCTCAAGTCTAAGGGAAAACTAGAACTTTTAGCACTACTCCTTGAACTGCCTTAGATCAAATGAGGATGAAGAAATGCACTGCAGTTTCCAAGGGATTCATGAAAGAACAAACACTGAAATTTGTACAACTCAACCCAACTCAGTTTGTAATTTAAATTAATGTATAAAAATATTTTGGCCACAGTTCGACCTAAAAAAAATTATAAAATAATAAATTAAAAGAATCCCATCATTTAAGTTTTGACATCTTAATGTTCACTGAAGTGAAGCCAGAGTGCGTTCCAGGGAGGGATATGTCATCAAAGAAATCATGAGGAGTCCTTGTTATAAGGATATAAATCACACGTTTAATATGTGTGATTATTAACTTTTCCAATGCAGTTGCAAAATGCAGTAAAAAGCTGATATTTCAGAACAGGGAGGATATTCATAATGTATTGAAAATTATACCTCAGGACAAGCTTCTTCACATTACTGTACCTCCAATGGATTGTATTGCATCATGACCATGGGCAACATTTTGAGAATTTTCTCAAAACTGGGGTCCAACACATTTAGAGGGTAATTGGGTTGCTACCCCATTGAGTTAAATCTTGGATAAGTGAATATGAAGAAGAAATAAAAGATGAATGTAACCAGCATTTTTATTATGGAGTTTAGCTGTATAGAAGGCAGCAGACTCTTGGCTGACTGTTCAATCACATAATATTGAAAGGGAAAACTCTTATTTCAATTCCAGAAGTTGTTTTGAGGGAGTGGGAGAGAGGCAGAGAAAGAGATACTTGCAAATTAAAAAAAGTCTTTCCAGGGAACAACAACCCGCTGTTTTCTGAAGGAGCTGTGTTACTCAAACTCGAGTGCCACCTACTGGTATTATAATACCAGTACTGGTACTGGAGATGTTCCCAGAACCTTTTGACAAATTTCTTTTCCCAGAAATTGGATTGGATTGTCTGAGAGCTTTCTCCGTGATTTATGAAAGTGCTCACATTGGTTTTTTTTTATTACTCTTATTCAAATCAAAACTCTTACTAAAAGAGCCTAAAAGACAAAAGAGTTCACTGAAAACATTTTAAGTTACTCCCATTGATTTCGTTTCAAATTTATACCATTTTTCATTACATTTTCCCATAAATCAATGTAACGTAATTCAAACAAAATTAGAGCAAAACAATATTACAAGCCACTTAAATACCCATTACAGTGCATAGTTGGAATGGAAATTAATATAGAAAAAAATATAAAAGGATTTCCAGTGTTGTAAAATGTTGTATCCTCATAATTTTATTTTAAAATACAGACCGTTAAAATGCCTGAAGAGATGACCTGCCAACTTTCCCAAACTGCCCAGCCAGTCAGATTCCTAGGATTTCTCACCTTGTATCCCTCAACTCCTATAAAAATCTTTGCTTTTCCATTGTTCAGGGGGCCTCTTTCTTCTAAAGCAGGCACCCAATGATCATTGCATGAAACGTGATTCTTTTTTACAATGTTGTGCTCATTTCCTCGAAAAACGTCTACAGTATCTTTATTATCTTCCAATTTGGCAGTACAGCTAATTGGAACAGTGAGCATGGCATTTAATCTGTAAAGTATTGGATTCTGGGTCTGATGCCACCTCTGAAAATACCTTTAGCAGTACAGAAACAACAGTACTTCTCCACCCATATTGCATTGTCGGGATGTCATATAGCCACACTATTTAAGGTGCTGTACTGCTTTGGGAACAATGGGTGAGAGGATCTTTGATTATTTGGACAAAAGTTTGTTAATAAATTCCTTTAAATATTTCTGAATATTGACTCTTTGGGGCTGATGTCTGGAATGGGGATAGGGACAATGTCTTGTTTCCACCCTGTGGACAAACAAACAAACAAACAAACAAAGCAGATAGGTTGCTCTCTAGCATGAGTTCCACCATTCCTGACTTGGACTCATGTCATACTTGGCTTCTTCAGAGAGCTCTCTGTAGGTGTGTGTTTTTTGTGTGTGAGAGAGGTGGGGGAGAGGAAGGAGAGGGAGAATATGTGTATGTAAGTGCCTGGATCTGGAAATAGTCAGTGTTTTCTTGAAAGAAGAGGTTATATCAAGTCCTCTAAAGCAGAGGTCCCAAACCTTTTGGGCACCAGGAACAGGTTCTTCCATGGACCAGAGGGTGCATGGTTTTGTGCGCTGCCTACAACCTGCGGATGGGGCTTTGCTTGTTTGTGCGGACCGGTTGCTGACATGCCGCAGTCCACGGACCGGAGATTGAGGACCCCTGTTCTAAAGAAAGCACTGATTCAGACCCTCATTATGAAGCCTTCCTTGGACCCAACTAATTTGAACAACGACAGATCTGTCTCCAACCTTGCCTTCTGAGAAAAGATTACAAAGAACATGCTTGGCTCCATTTTCATGGTGTCTTGACAAAGTGGATTATTGGGACCCCTTTCAGTCAGAGTTCAAGCCTGGCATGGGACAGAAGTGGCTTTGGTTGAGATTTATTTTGGATGGGGTGTGTGTGTGTGTGTCTCCTTGTCCTCCTTCTCAGTGATATTGGATGCCATCAACCATAATATCTTTCTGGACTTTCTGTAAGAGATGGGAGTAGGGCCACTGTTTGAAATAGTTCTGTTCTAAGTGGGCAGTGCTAGTTGGTGTTGGTGAGGGATGAGAAGCCATTCCTGGTAGGGTACCACAGGGTTTGATATTTTTACCCCCTTTTTTAATATCTACCCAAATCCGCTTGGGAAGATTGTTAGGGTGAAGAGACTGCTCTCGGGGTGGATAAGCCTTGGATGTAAAATGAAGCAACATGGCTGCTCTGTTTTATAAGTAGTGGACATATGACTTCATGAAAGAGTGTGAATGGATGTTTTGCACTGACCTCCGTTCCAAAGAAGCACTCCTTCAAAGCTTTAAAACTTTTGAATTTGGAAGCTCTTTCAATTGATTTTTACTTTCCAATCTGATTTTTAATTGATCTGAACTTATGAATTTGTATGGCATTTTTAATGTATGATCTGGCCTGGTTAATTGCCCTGGTAGCTTGACAAAGAATGAGAGAACAGAATGTCACCCCCTCTTGCTCTGTGCCCCATGCTTCGTTGCAAGATCTTGGAATCCACGGTTGCCTGAATGCAAATTTACTATTGCTGGTATTCTATGTGGATGCAATTTAAAGCCAGATGACCTCAATAGTAGTAGACAGAACAGACAAAAGTGTAGCATTGGCCAGAAGACACCTGGTTATATTTTCTTCCACATAATGAATTTCTGGACAGAGAATGAGTTTGGGCTTTAAGCCTTTTTCGCTTGCACTCTTCAGAAAAAGAACTGTAATTCATATCTTTATCTACAGCTTGAAAATGAACATCCTTCTATTCTTATCATAATGTTTCTGTTTTGTAAAACATTTTTGATCCTCAGCCATATCCCTCTTGGCAATTACATATCCCTCTTGGTTGTGTGCTGCAATGGATTACCTTTGGACGTCTCCTTCTTTTCATGGCAGAAGTTCTCTTAATTCGCCTATAAGCAGAGAGCCCTGCGTGTTGTCTTCCAGTCTGATCAAAATATTATGTTCGCCCATTCAGATATAAACCTAGGAAATAATGCATCAAAGGAAGCAAGGGCTGGCCTACACACTATACTGACAAGCGTGATGAAGCAGAGGTTGAAGAAGTCACAAATCCGCTCTGCAGCAGAGGAGAAAACACAGCTGGCGGTACATACTACTTTCTTACAAAGGATGTAATAGCTCACATACATAGAAGTATATAATCTATCTCTATATGCAGTTGGTTGTATCTCAGAAAATCTGACAGCTATCTATCACTTATTCTGAACAGAGGGAAAGTCATGCTAATCCTTTGCAAAACACCCCAAATAACTCTTTTCAAGAACTGCATGTTCACTGTAAGGCAGGTGTTGTGTGTATATGTATCTCTATGCCAGTGGTGGCGAACCTATGGCACGGGTGCCAGAGGTGGCACTCAGAGCCCTCTCTGTGGGCATGCGCGCCATCTCCCCAGTCCTAGGCCTTCAGGTTTTATAAAACCTTTTCGCTTTAGACCTCTGCCACCGTGTGCAAAAAAAAAAAAAAAAAGGTTTGATCAATCAGTCAATTTCAACTTCTCGCGGGAAAAAAAAGATCTTGCAAAGTTGTAATTGATTGATTAAACTTTTTAGTCCCACCCAGTCTGCCGTTACCACCGCAGCCACGCCCACCCAATGGGCCACACCCACCCAATGGGCCACACCCACCTGGCACCCGACAATGCATAAGTGGGTTTTGGATTGCAGTTTGGGCACTCGGTCTCTAAAAGGTTTGCCATCACTGCTCTATGCTATCTTGATAAGATTCCTGCATTCTCTGGGCTTTATGCATAATCTTCAGCAGGCTTTGGGAGTACACATACAAATTCAGAGGTATGAATACCATTGCTTGGAAGCTGCGGTCAATGACTGCAAAGCCTATCTCCTGCTGACTAGTACTATAGGAGAGCCTATGCAAGGAAGGATGGAACATTTAGTTGTCTATAATGGTAAAAACAAGGTGGCTGCTAAGTGCATGTGTATATTAGATAGCTGTGTTCATGCTACACACTTAATCATACTGGTTGAACATCTTGTGACCACATTTGCACAACATGCTAAGTTGTGTTAGTGTTAACTATATTGTTAACTGTATTGTGGCCCATTTGGTTAGTTGACTCACTGTAGTATTTGACCTAGAAAATGGATGAATTCAGTAACCAGAGTGTATTATGTCAAGGAATCTTGCTACTCGGAGCAAATGTCTACTTAGTGTAGCATTCTGCTTCTTGGATGACCAATCCAAAACCTCCTGAAAACCCATCCGTTCTCTAGAACATTCTGAGTTTGCCTCAGAACCTGGAAATTCAATAAACATTGATGGAGTTAACTTTCCATGAATTAGTTTAAGATGCTATAGCCAGGGCTTTTTTTCTCATAGAACGCCCAGAACGGAGTTCCGGCACCTTTTTTGGATGGAACCTTGTAGGATAGGCAAGGCGGGTTGTATGACGTGTGTGAGTTCCAGCACCCTTTTTTTTTTTTTTTTAAGAAAAAAAGCACTGGCTATAGCCATCACCAGGGTGACAATAAATCTTAGTTCATCTCTTGTTTTTTCCAAGGTGGTCTTCAGGTGTTCAAAGTTTGAGCATTTCTAATTCAAACCAACACACTGCAAAGGAGATTCCCAGCAGTGTTAGATCATGCTGAATCTGTCTGCCAGCACAAATTCTCTAAACTTAGTACTTCAGAGTGATCTGCTATATGTGTTATGGTTTCCAGGGGTGGAGGTCAGTATTCTTCACAAAACATGTTTTGTTTATGTTGGACAACAAACACAAAATAATTCAGAATTTGGGGGTAGGGTGAAGAGTAGAGCCAATTCAAAAAGAAATGTAAGGTTTATCTGAGCTGGATGAAATAAGCTTGCTAGCCCATTAGTAGAAACTGAAGTTCTGGGCAAGCTGGACTTTCTCAAAGCTTTCCTTAAAACTTTGAAGAGTGGATAGTTTTGCACTGAAGATCTTAAATCTTCAGACTTCTTTGTGTAAGACATGAAAAAGAGGCAAATACAAAATATTTCATATGGAAGGTGGCTTATGATAATCTATAATAATAAACTTCAAAGGTCAGAACTAAATCAGCAGTTTGGAACTGCAGTGATTGGAGAAGAACATTTCCTTGTTAAAGTTACATGACTTGGAACATTGGTTTCTTTCTCTGTTTTGACTGCACATTCATATATCTTTTGACAAGATGCTACACTGAATTATCAAAAAGTATAGTCCTCATGCTCTCACTGGTTTAGTTTGTGAAACCATATATAAAGAAATATGGACAAATTAAATTAAATTTAAATTAACTTGAACCCCAAGAATTGTAAATGGAAAAAAATCGCTATATTTAATTTTGGATGATTTCTCTGCTCCCCATGTTCCAGCCCATGTTATTCCAAAGTCTCAAGCCTTTCAGAAAAGCTTCTTGTGATATATTATTACTGGGGATGGGGATAAGATGATTCCTTCCCTTGAACTTCCTTCTACTCATGATTCCCAGTGACTAAAATCTAAGGGTGAGGTCTAATGAATTCAAT
>NW_015388637.1:151174-173103 GCF_001527695.2 Protobothrops mucrosquamatus | reverse complement strand
GGTGGCATCTGTGCTTTTTAATGACAACTCATAAAATTTACAACCACTTTTGCTCAAGTGATGCCTGTTTCATGTTTCTGAACTGTATGTATTCAGAGACTGAATGTCAAACACCAAATGGAAAATGCAGATAAGAAAAGATGAGAAGCTGGAAGATTAAACTAATGCAGGCACTATCATTTATAGAAGGAGATATAAAATTTAGAAATGTACTTTAGGGAGAAATTCTTAAACAATAAGTATAGTCATAGGTTTAATTGATAGATGCAAAGTATTCATATTTTTCTACAATGATTTAGTCACCTTTATGCTGTTGTTCTAACTATATTTACTTTGAAATTAAGATGCTTAATTACATTGTTGCTACTCTTATCATTTTCATCAAATTGCTGTCCATGTTATGTAGAACAGGGATTGTCAATCTTTTCACCGATTGTACCACTTTTAGGATATGGCAACATTCAAGTACCACTTAGCAAGGTGTCAAAAACTTGATGACCAAAAAAAAAAAAAGGAAAAAAGTGATAAAGTACAGGTAGTCCTTGACTGACAACAATTCACTTAGTGATTATTCAAAATTACAATGGCACTGAAGTGACTTATTTTTCACACTTATGACCATTGCAGCATCCCCAGGGTCATGTGATTTATATTTGGATGCTTGGCAACAGATTCATATTTATGATGGTCACAGTGTCCCAGGGTCATGTGATCCCCTTTTGCAACCTTTTGACAAGCAAAGTCAATGGCAGGGCTGCTGGTGGCCAAGTGCTAAGGCGGGACTTCCTTCAGACCCTCCCTCCCTTTCATTCCAATCTCCCTCCCTCCTTTCTTCCTTCCTGTTTCCCTCCCTTCCTCCTTCCCTGCTTCCCTCTTTCTCATTCCCATCTCCTTCCTTCTGAAGGAAGAATTTTAATCCCCCCCTCATATTTTCTCTCTTCTATCTATTTATCAAACAAGGAAAAGCATCCAGAGACAGAAAAGACAAGCAGCTGAGGGAACTAGCTTAAAAAGGCGCATTCCCCTTTAAGAATTAGCTACTGGCTAGAAAGGAAAGTTAAGGAGCCGGCAGCCGGCACTTAAGGAAGAAAAACCAAAAAACAAATGTAGCAAGTACTGGCTGCCAGCTAAGGCACCCTCCTCAAATGGCTCCATTCATAAGTAAACGAATGCTACAGGCAAAATCCATTCAGGACAAAAATATTTCAAAATCCCTTGCAGCAAAACTTACAGCTAACAATAGCAGAGCAATATAATTAGAACCCAAAATCCAACATGGGACATCAGCCATCAGCCACAATAGAAATTGCCAAACACTCCTTAAGAACACAAAGCCCACATTGCACAAATCCCAGAACTTCAAAGTTACAAAATCACATAAGAATCCTTCCACTGAAGGATTCAGCTGACCCAGAACTGAACTGCTGAAAAGGTGTAAAGGTACTTCAATTTTGCCAATAAACATCTCCTCTTGAGCAGCCAGCTTCCTCTCACTTATTTCAAACAGCGGCACTTCATTTTTTTTTCTTTTCTCTTAAAAGTATAGCCTCCCGGCTGGAAAGCAAGCTCCCGACTTTTTCTACCAACACTTCCTTCCTCTTTTCCGTTTTTCTCCCTCCCTCCCTCCCTCCCTCGCGCCTGCTCTCTCCCTCCCTCTTTCTCATTGCCATCTCCTCCCTCCCTCCCTCCCTACCTCCATGCCTCACCTCCAGTTGATGCTGCCTTTCTTCATTCCTCGTGGAGTGCAACCCCTCCCCCACTGCATTACTTGCCTGTTTCTTGCTGCCACCTGTGTGCGTGCCTGGCATGGATGGCTGCCACAGAAGCTGTAGATCGGCTCCCGGCCGGCTGTTTGATCTCCTCTCCTCTCTCCCCCCATCCTTCTTTTCCCTTCGGTGCAGCTCCAGCTGACTCCTTTTCCTCCCAAGGCTGCATCTTTTTTTTTTTCTCTCCCTCTCAAACTGCCTCCTTTTACAGCCTCTCCTGTCTCCGCCCCCTCCTCCTCCTTTCTCTTCTGGGTGAGCTGGAAGTGCCTGGGGCCTTAGTCTCACCCCAGTAGCCCTGCAGCTCCTGATGACTCTCTCACGGCAAGTCCTGCACTGCGCCACTTTAGCTCATTCTCTCCCCCGCTACCCTTGGCTGGGCTGGGCAGGGCCGCATACCACCTGCCAGGTGCCAATGTACCACCGGTGGTACGCATACCACCAGTTGAAAAGCCCTGATGTAGAATAACATAAGAAAATCCTTACTCCAAGGGCTGAAAAATTTGACCTAGGCAGGTAAAGGTCAAGTCATCTTCAAGTCCAACTTTATACTTAGTAACTTTATGAACCCAGATACATGGTTTTCTTGTCACAAAACAAACTTACAGCTGTTGGATTTCCTGGAGTTCTTTTATCCATGCAACAACCGGTTCCAACATTAGATCAGCCAAACTTAGTTAGATATTGTTATTTAGAATAACCTTGGAAACTGTTCCATTATACTTGTGGCCAAAGAAACTTTTTTTTTTTNTTTTTAAACTTTAGTCACTCACCATGTCAGAGAAAACTTCTAAAAACAATACAGGTTAATATTGAATGTATGGCAAATAAGGTCAAGTACAAAAAAATCAATCAAAGTTGACCATGGCAGTGTAAGAGTTAAAGGCATGATAAATAGGAGAGAGAGAAAAAACCTCTGGGGTGCCTCCTTTTCCTTGGTGCTCTAAACATGTCTTATTTTACTTAATGGTTAATCCAGGGCTGTTCTCATAGGACAGTGATGGCGAACCTTTTAGAGACCGAGTGCCCAAACTGCAACCCAAAACCCACTTATGCATCGTCGAGTGCCGGGTGGGTGTGGCCAATTGGGTGGGCGTGGCCAATTGGGTGGACGTGGCTGCAGTGGTAACAGCAGACTGGGTGGGACTAAAAAGTTCAATCAATCAATTTCAACTTTGCAAGATCTTTTTTTTCCCGCGAGAAGTTGAAATTGACTTTTTTTTTTTTTTGCACATGGCGGCGGAGGCCTAAAGCAAAAAGGTTTTATAAAACCCAGCTGAAGGCCTAGGACTGGGGCAACAGCGCGCGTGCCCACAGAGAGGGCTCTGAGTGCCACCCCTGGCACCCTTGCCATAGGTTCGCCACCACTGTCATAGGAGCTGAAGAATGAAAAAAAAACCTGATTTCCCTTGCAGATGAATTCAGGTCAGAGCAGAGCTTTCAGCCAGGCACACCCCTGTTGGTTTTTCAATGGACATTTGCCACAGCAAGTTCTTCTCTTAATACTTTCATCATTATTTATGTATGAGGTTGAAAGAGTTTTATAGTTTCAATAGATTTTATACATTCAGTCCCCAAAAGAAGACCATTCTCATCAAATCCATCTCTTTGGTGACTGAAGAGACAAGTGGTGATGATGGTGGTGTTAGTGGTCAAAAGCTAAAGCTTTTTTTGTGTGTTAACTTGGTAAAAGTGACTGATCTGGAAGTCAAATGTTATTAACTTTAATGAATCAGCTTTAATGGCTGTGTGGATGCTACACTCCTCTAATAACAAACCAGACTGACAGATTAAAAGCAAATACCCACAATAGGGCATATCATTTTTGAGAATTGGAAACTGATATGACCTTTGCTTCCCTTTAAAATGCAGCGCTCCTTAAGTGGTGGTAACATCTAAGACAGCAAAACGCAATCTTCTAGTCTTATAAAAAGTTGGCACGTTATCATCAAAAGAAGAAAATACACTGTTAGTATCAGAGGAAGAAATATTTTACGGCACCCCCAAAAATGACTAGAAAACAACCAAGAGAGACCAATTGTCTTGTTTTGTTATAGTTGTTTGCTGAGAAAAGAAGGAATATGTAGAACTGAGTCCCACCACTGGAGTTGCTAACCCAGTGTAGCAGACTTTGACAGACTGGCTGTCCGCTGCAGAACTTTACCAGCCATATCGAGAGACACGAATGACTTTTGTATGCCCAAACCCATGTCCCCCTCTTTAATTTTCTTGCCCTAGTGGAGTAAAGTGATACTGTACATGATTATCACAAATCCATACCAACAAAATGAGTAGGCAAAAATCTTAGGCTAGTGAGACGCTACAAGTGCAAGGCTGAGAGGAGGCATGACAACCATATCCAGGTGCCTAAAGGGAAGCTACAGGAAAGACAACCACCGTTCTTTGATTTTATTTTTGCTCCTTTCATGAATCAAGTACCATTAAAAAAAAATGTAAAACTACTCCAAATTAGTGAAACACGCATATCATTCTACCACGGTGTGTCTCGAGCACTTTGTCCTAAGGCAGCTGGAATTGGGTATGTCTAGTTTAACAAAGAGAAGGACGAGGGGGGACATGATAGCAGTGTTCCAATATCTCAGGGACTGCCACAAAGAAGAGGGAGTCAAGCTATTTTCCAAAGCGCCAGAAGGCAGGACAAGAAGCAACAGGTGGAAACTAACCAAAGAGAGAAGCAACCTAGAACTAAGGAGAAACTTCCTGACAGTTAGAACAATTAACCAGTGGAACAACCTGCCTCCAGAAGCGGTGAATGCTCCAACACTGGAAGTCTTTAAGAAGAGATTGGACAGCCATTTGTCCGAAATGGTATAGGGTTTCCTGCCTGAGCAGGGGGTTGGACTAGATGACCTCCAAGGTCCCTTCCAACTTTATTATTATTATTATTATTATTATTATTATTATTATTATTATTATTATTATTATTATTATTATTATTATTATTATTATTATTATTAAGAATTAAAAAACCAATAAAATTTGTTTAAAAAAAAGAAGTATAATTTTCTAGCAGGAAGTGATAAGACAACCAGGAAGCCATCCTAGAAAGTTAACACAGACTTTCCAGTTTTGAAATAAGTCATGTGCTTCTAAATTACTCC
This sequence comes from Protobothrops mucrosquamatus, assembly GCF_001527695.2. NCBI lineage: Eukaryota > Metazoa > Chordata > Lepidosauria > Squamata > Viperidae > Protobothrops > Protobothrops mucrosquamatus. The sequence goes on along the minus strand of NW_015388637.1, from coordinate 168,218 downwards.
TCTGGCACTTGCCATTTGCAGCCTTGAAAACATGTTCTTGGGGAGTAGCTATATAAGTAGATTTCCTCCTGCTCGACCCTTATCAGCAACTGAATGTCTTAAAGCAATATTTGTGTTCTCCTTCAATGTAATTTTCAGTTTTGTCTCTTTGTGTTCTTTCCCCCATTGCTAGAGAGATTTATATGTGGAAGCCAGGATGCCTGCAAGTTCACTTGTCCTCGTAGAGATTTCTCAGGGACTGCTACTTTTGTTTTACAGAACCATAAAACATATGGGGAGACACTTGGGAATAAATAAATGTGAGATCATTTGAAGTTGAAAAAAAAGACATGACAAATAGGTATGACAAAGCTTTTCCGCTCATGAAAAAAGAAGGGAAAAAAAGAAAAAAAAAGAACTGTATATATAAAATGTACACAATAAACAGACTGAATTAAAAATAGTTCTCATGCTTATTTGCCTTTTGTTCAAGTAATGTCTTCATTATTCCCCTGTCTTAGATATGTTTACTCTGATAATTAAAATTTTGGACCAGGGATTAGCCTAGAATTTCCATGGAAAATCTAGCAATTACATAAATATAGTCATACGTGGAAAATACTGCATGCTTGTATGACTTAAGTGCTTTCATTTTTGTGACAAAGATTAATTTTATCTACTTCTCCAATGTGCTATTAGATAATGCAAAATATTCAAATTCTGGAAATCCTTCCGTTTGGTCCATCTTAATATCTTTCTATACTTTTTTTGTAGCCTCTCCAAACACTTTTAAGATTAAAATGCAACAACACCAATCTTATTTCCTTTCCACTCCCTTTTGTTTCGTAAGATTTTTGATCATCTTAGCTGCTGAAGAATTTTTAGAAACTCAAAAACTTTCAAATACTTAAAGCATTTTTGCACCCAAGAAAACCACTTTGGCATTTCTATGATCCCACAATGCCAGCTGTATCTGAGAACTAAGCTGATATATTTCTGGCTTAGTTGCAACAAACGTTTAATTCATTATTTATTTACTTATTATTAATATTTTATTATGGTGTGTTGCATAGTTAGCAAGTTGTTTAGACTGGATTTGGCATTTTTATCCACTTATCAAGCCCTTCCCAAAGACCTGGGGTAGGCAGATGTTGTTGTTTGATAATATTAAAGATGCAGAATGTTAGCTGTTCCAAGTAAATCTGCTTTTTGCAATTGACTGGTGGTGATTTTGCCTAGGCCTATGATATTCAGGTTGTGCTCAAGATGTTTTTGGGATTGCACCCAATGTTCTATTAATATTGGTACTGTTGGTACTATCTTCATGGGGGGATTTTGCCACAGTTAAAGACTTTATATTTAACGGTTTTCTCAAGCTCATTCTCTTCTATTCTGTTGTCTCCATTTATTTATTTATTTAATAAAGTTTATATGACTGCCCAACTCATCTCAATGACTCTGAGCAGCTTACAAAAATATTACCACATCCACTATCCAGACTTGATTGTTTTTCTTATTGACAATTGATAAGTCTGGGAGTTATGTGACAGCTGCCATAAAATGTGAGAAATTTTAAATCCAGTTTAATATAAAAATTGGATGAAGTCATGGATCTTCCCAGATTTCTGGATCTACCTATTTTGGCAAAAACAAGAAAACAGAATCTGTTGTAGGCTGATTTTGCAGGTGAACTTCTAAATTCAAGCTGCAGAGAATTGCACCCTCTGGTGTTCATCTGAGAAAATACATATTGATTAAATCTCAACTGTTTTATTAATCCAAATTTAAGACAGCATCCATCAATAGAAGAATAGACAAAAATAAAATTCTAATCATAGACAAATTACCAGATTCTCTATCTGGTAACTGGAGAGTTACCAACTCTAGCTGAAACCAGTCTTAGAGATTTTCTCCACCTACTCAATAAACATCTACCTATATACAATTAACAGAAAACACACTCCCAAGGGTAGAAGGCAGGGCCCAAAATCTCTAACATCTAGTTCAGGGGTAGGCAACCTCAGCTCTTTTATGACTCATGGACTTCAACTCCCAGAATTCCTGAGTCAGCTATGCTGACTCAGGAATTCTGGGAGTTGAAGTCCATGAGTCATAAAAGAGCCAAGATTGCCTACCCCTGATCTAGTTGAACTAATAACAACTGATAAAATTGTTTGTTTGGCTATAAAATGAATTATTTTTATTTTCCATTTTCCAACCATTCTCTTTCACACATAAACACACTGTGTACATGCACACACAGAGACAGGGAGATAGACACAGATTGTGTGTGTGTGTCAAGGAGAGAAGAGGAGAGGAGAAGGAAAGGAAAGGAAAGGGGACAGAGATTTGTTGTTGTTATTAGTTGCGAAGTCATGTCCGATCCATCGTGACCCCATGGACAACGTTCCTCCAGGCCTTCCTGTCCTCTACCATCTTCTGGAGTCCATTTAAGCTCTCGCCTACTGCTTCAGTGACTCCATCCAGCCACCTCATTCGGGATAGAGATAGGAAAAAGGAAATGTAGGCTGCCAGGCCAGTACCAATTTCCAGATGAAGATTGTCTGTCTGTCTGTCTGTCTGTCTGTCTGTCTGTCTGTCTGTCTGTCTATCTATCTATCTATCCAATCATACCTACCTACCTACTTACCTATCTACCAGGGTAGTCCATTCAGCATGTGACTCTGGGTGGTTTATAACCAGTTAAAATTATGGGTAATAACAAAAATAACAAAGCAATCAACTGAATACATAACCAACTTAAAATGAGCCCACTTAACCACCTGTTCCATTTTATGGGAGAATAGCCAGGTCTTCACAGCTTTATGAAAGACCAGGATGGGGACTAGCTGTGTCTTGGGAGATAGTCTCTGTTCCACAGGGCAGGCACAGTGAGAGGGAAGGCACATCTCCTGGTCTCACCAGATGGCACTTTTTGATAGAAGGGATTCAAAATCATCTTGACCAGGGGTCTTCAAACCTGCCCCTTTTATGACTTGTGGACTTCAACTCCCAGAATTCCTCAGCACACTGGCTGAGGAATTCTGGGAGCTGAAGTCCACAAGTCATAAAAGGGCCAAGTTTGAAGACCCCTGATCTTGACCCTATCAGATCTTATGGGATGGGTGGAAAATAACAGATAGTTCCACAAATAACCAACCTCTTAAGTAACAATTAACATATTGAATTGCACCTGGAAGATTACTGGAAGTCAGTGCAGCTTGCAAAATAATTGTATTAAACGAGTGTGTCCATAACTATCAGTTCAGTGCATTAACATTTCTGCCAGAGAGAGTTGGTATACAGCTAGCTAAAGGGCTTCACATTCTCTTTGATCACTTTTCTTGTCACCAATCACTTTTCTTTGGTAATGTAGCAATAACCAATAAAGGGGAATATTTGTAGCTCAGGATTGACATGAGGCCTTCATGGTGCTGTCTGAGCTTGCTAGTTTTCTTGCAGATGTTTCATTACCCAGACCAGCACTGATGATGTTACCTAGTTTGGGTAATGAACATAACCAAGAAAATAACCAAGCTTAGAGAGCACCAAAAAATGTAGTAAGCTTCCAAGTCAGTTTAATGAGAAAGTTTCCTTTAGGTCTGCTCTCAGATTGATGATGCAGCAGACCTTCATATTTCTTTCATTTATCACAATAATTCTGCAGGACTTCAGTTCACCAGTGGCATGACAGATGCATAAAACAAGTCACATAAAATATATACAGTATTTTGAACTAGTTAGAATTAGAAACAAACATTTGAAACAAATTACTGGGTATTTAAAAAATCCTAACGTTTGAATTTCCTTCAAATTCTGTTTTGCATATTTAGAATGAAGTAGGTTTTAAAGGGTATGATTTAATGAGAAGGGAGTGTGATTTCAGAAGTTCTTGAAACTTCTGAGAGTTCTCATATTCCATTCAATAGCACCTCTTAAAAATGGTTGCCATTTTGTTTTATCAAAATAGTTTAAAATTAGGTTAAATATTGGCTTATATGGGGGAGAGTATTTCAAACAATATGCAAGACTGTTCACTCTTTTCTCTGGAGTTGCCCCATTTAGCCTGAGTCTTTTTAAGGATAAGTGGGATGCAGATTAGAGCTTTTGTTTGTGAAAGGGGCAGCCTGTTAAAAGAACATAACAGTATCCGGTTTCAAACTGACATCCATTCTAAAGCCAGCTGTCATTGACAGAGTGTTTTGTGGTGGATACATCAATGTTTTTCTAGCAGAAAGGGTAATGAGCAGGCTGTTAATTCATTCTTAATAGCATGGAATGTGAAGGTGAACAATTAATCCAAAGGAAGTGACATCAAGCCCAAGAGAAGGGTGATCAATGTAGATGGAGCTAAGAAAATATTTCAGGGGCAAGAATAAATTTCTGTTGAAATCTTTTGTGGTGGACTCTAATCTGAAAATATATATTTAAAATACTAAAAATGCCCCCTTTTTTTATAAATACCTACCACAAAATCAGTTGGATCACATGTTTCTCTACTGTTTTGGCAATTTTGAGTCTCTCATAAAACCAAAAAGAGTAAGTAGCCACAGCAAAGGTGAATTGGTGATAATCGAATGCATTATGGGCAAGAAAATCCTTAGAAGTTAGTAAATATCCATCAAATTAAAAAGAATCTTGATTACATGCATTAAGGCTTGGGCAAACTGAATAGGAAAATTATTTCCTTTTCTTTACATTTTATTATGTTTTTAATCATCCCAATCTAACCAGGGTTCTATAAATGTAAATATTTGAAACATTAAAAATTAAAACAAAAAAGATAAAAGTAAAACAGTAAAAATGGTGGGATCATAAATCCATAACTTGAGAAAAATCATTAAATCTTAAAACTATCTAACAAAATGCTTGAGAGAAGAACCTGAGATAAATATTTGAATGTGTGTTTATTCATTTCAGATGCTTTTATGTGGCCTCAATCAAATGAATGTATTTGACCAGACTTTTCTGCATATTGTTGATCCTCATTTGTCACTTGAAAAAGAGATTTGAGTAGAGGCAAATCTGAGAAGATGCAAGTCCTTCAGGTACTTAGTTTTAAAACTCAGGTCCAACTTTAAAGTAAGGATGGACAGCTCACAGCTCTATGGCTGCAAGTAGTCTGAAAATCTTTTATTTATTAATTTAGATTTTAATTAAGTCGCTCACAGGGATTCTAAAATTTATTACAAGCAATAAAACACAGTATAGAAAAATATTAAAATAAAAAACAATAACAACCCCCCCTTACTTAAGAACCGTGATGGCGCAGTGGTTAGAATGCAGTATTGCAGACTAATTCTGCCGATTGCCAGCAGTTCGATTCTCACCGGCTCAGGGTTGACTCAGCCTTCCATCCTTCTGAGGCTGGTAAAATGAGGACCCAGATTGTTGGGGGCAATACGCTGACTTTGTAAACTGCTTAGAGGGGACTGTAAAGCACCATGAAGCAGTGTATAAGTCTAAGTGCTACTTGTAGCCCCTGAAGCCTCCTTGAGAAGGTAGAAAAAGCCATTAAAGGCCGTAGAGGAGGAAGGAATGAGAAGTTAAGGAGGTATTTAGAGAAGAGGGGACATAGTCCTAAAACTGAAGCAAGTGAGAGAAAAACACTCAGTATAACCTGTCTTGATTTTATTTAGTATAAGATGTGAGAGAGGAAAACTTGCTGTAATATCCTACAACAAGCATTCCTGAAATTTTTGCAATGTCTGTTTCTTGACCTATCTTATCTCGAAAGGGTGATTCAATGATGCATTGTTTAAAATTGTACTAAAGTTGACACAACAGTACATTGTACTGTACTGTAAATCTAATATACATGTAATATAAAGTAACCAAAAAGAAAAAAAATCAGGAAATCCTACCATCATCTATGAAGGTTACATGGTGCGTACACATTTCTGCCTGCTGTTTTCCTTTTCTCTATTCCTTACAGAATTACAAGACAAATAATAAACTAGATTTTATATTATTAAAGTACTTCTGGACTATATTTTCTGTCTCCCAATGTTTTTATTTCCAGTTTAAAACAATAGTTCCTGCGATAATTGGAAAGTAGGCAGTTGAAAAAAGATTTATTAAGATTTATTAAAAATCACAAAATCTATCATGTTTTTTTGCAGAAAGCCGACCACAGGCATCACTGAAGACAATGGTAGGGTGAATCATGAAGAATCTCAGAGTTCTACATGATGTTGTATGGATTATAAAAATAGAAAATTGGACTGGAAGAGATGAGGGATCTAGAACACATCTCTGTTGGCTAGACCATTCCTCTGTAACAGGACATGTTGAAACATAACTAGAATCATTTATTTAGATTTACATCTAATAAGCATTTTAGAAATCTCTGATAGACATCTATAGAGGTTTCTTAAAATACTATTCGGTTAGTTTGAATTTCTCTTCTTGGAAGCTACTCATTTGGGTAACTCTTGCCCATTTGGGTAACCCTTCGTGGACTTCAGGAGGATGATGGAGAAAAAAAAAATCCAAACCCTTTGGTGATGTTACAGAGAATTACCCCAAGATGCAATCTAGGCAGCCTTTCCATTCCCCACCATCCAGTCAGAGCTGAAGAAGCTTCTCGAATGAGAAGCAAAACGTCATCAATGAAAAACAAGAAAATCCAGTTACCTCATGAAAAAAAGCATATTTGGGATAACTATGACCTGGATGATTGAGAATTTCCATAGACATACAAGGAATTACCTTGTAAATTTAATTAAAGCTTCTTGCTAAACTGAGATAGGTAAATCTGATACCTTTTTGTGGGTAAAGTCTACAGTTTGCTTTATTTTAAACTGCAGCTGACATTTTTGATGGCTCTCTGCTGTATTCTTCAGAAAATTTACTGAATTAGGAATTAGGTTTGATTGATTGCTTTAGCTTGGAGAATGGTCTTACCTACATGTATATACGCTTATTTTGTCTTTAAAGAGAGGAAAGTAAATAGAAGGAGAGAAGCAACCTAGAACTGAGGAGAAACTTCCTGACAGTTAGAACAATTAACCAGTGGAACAACCTGGCTCCAGAAGCGGTGAATGCTCCAATACTGGAGGTTTTTAAGAAGAGACTGGACAGCCATTTGTCTGAAATGGTATAGGGTTACCTGCCTGAGCAGGGGGTTGGACTTGATGACCTTCAAGGTCCCTTCCAACTTTATTATTATTATTATTATTATTATTATTATTATTATTATTATTATTATTATTATTATTATTATTATTATTATTATTATTATTATTATTATTATTATTATTATTATTATTAAGAAGGGGCAGTTTGTACTATTGTGTTTGTACTATTGTGTTCAGGCTCAGGTTGTGCTATTATAAATCATGAATAGTGGCAGGATAGCTGTCAGAAGAAACATATAGAAAAGGGATTTGGGGGTTCTGCAGCTTATCCTGCCTTGTAGCAATAGAGGTGTAGATCTTCCCTTTCTCATGTACAGAGACCAAAGACATAGTGTAACAAGAGGAAAACTCACCAATTTAGGAAGAGAGCGTTCCAGAATGTTTTTGGAATATCCCAGTTTTCAACTCAAGAGGGTTGCATATGCCTAATCTGTGTTTATCTTTACTGCTCAACAAATTCAAGATCAGCAGCAAACAAGAAAAAAAGGCAAGGGGAAAGGAGGTCAAAAAAGAACAAAGAAAGAATGGAGGAAATAATAGGTCTTACATTGAATAGCCCCCTGCCCTGAAAAGTGAACTAATTAGTTGGTTCTCATTTGCTACTGCTGGACAACACTGCTTTTACACAAGGCATAGAAATCAATTTCCCTGAGAAATATCAAGGCAGATTAATTCCCCTTCAGTGGAATCATTCCACTGTAGACGATGTAGGTCATATATGTATGCCCGAATTGTTATTTCTAGGATGAACATCTGAAGAAATAATAACGGTGGCAGGAAATGAAAGTACCCAAATGGCCCTTTTGGAAACTGGGTGAGCATTTCGGTTAATCCAGCCTGGCTGCGTTGGCTCGTTTTATACTCAATCATTTCTTTGATTCATTTGCTCCCATATGTTTTCCTAATAATAATTTATTCCCGGTGGGTTTCCTATCCAGATTTCTCCCGATCAATATTCTTCTGCTTCAGTTCCAAGAAAGAGTGTGGAGCTGAATTTTCCAAATCTCTACCAACAAGCTGTATGGCAGATATTTCCTTTGGAGTCCCTAATAAAGAACTACTAGAAAGATGAAAAAAAAATCATAATTCTTTTTAAAACAGTAACTAGTTGGATATACTGTCCACAGGGGTGCCACCAGGTCCTGATAACTGAACTTCTCTGCTGGAGGACCCTCAACTTCAGAACCAAACACATGATTGTTTGTTTTTTTTAAATATCAATCAAGATTCTCTTCTGCCCTACTTTTTGTTTCTCTCTCTTCAGATAATGGGCTGGTTGTGCTCAGTTTTCTGTTTTCTCTCCCATCTTAACCTTCAGCAACTGCATTGCCTTTAATCTCATTTCTTTTAATATGTGGGGTTGCTTAAAAGCCTTTGGTTGCCTGGTAAGATGCGATGTAAAGAATGATCAAAGAAAAAGAAAGAAAATAGTAGAGAGAAGAAATAAAATGCCTAGGAAGGTACACTTGACGCTGCAATGTTTGATGTCTCTATATGGTCCTTATCCAACAATCCTATTCTTATTTGATCTACAGAAAAAAAATGTTATTCTAGATAACAACAAATTTGTTCTTAAACATAACCAGGAAACCAATACAATATCCACATATTTTGTCATAATTGATCCTGCTTTCCCATCTTAGTAGAAAACTGTGGCTACTTCCACTCTGCAGTGGAAGTTTCCTTTGAGGAACCTATCAGTCATCTTCATTGCTGCTAATATTGGACCATGGAGAAAAACAATGAATCATTCTGTGATCTTCCCTAGCTGACCAAAAAGAGCTCGCCAAAAACAACATTTGATGAGCACTTTGGAAAATTCTTTTTTTTAAAAAAAGTCACCTATACACATGATACACAGCATTTTTAACACGTCTAATTTGGGCATTTCGAATGAAATGAAATTGCCTACCATCAAATTATAACAGAATAACAGAGTTGGCAGGGACCTTGAAGGTCTTCTATTCCAACTCCCTGCTCAGACAGGAGACCCTATACAATTTCAGACAAATGGCTATCCAATCTCTTCTTAAAAACCTCTGTTGATGGAACACCCACAACTTCTGAAGGCAAGTCATTCCACTGATTAATTCTGTCAGGTTGTAACCATCCTTCTATCTGTATTCAAAAGTACAATTGGAACGTAGGGTGGCATTGTAATATAGCACCAGTTTTGCCATCAGATGCCTTTCTCTAAAAATCTCTAAATATGCAACAGCTGAAGTGGAGAAGAGTGGGCAATATAAGTTCCAAATTAACTATATACGTTTTAGCTATAGGAACTATATCTACCTATATCTACCTAAATAATACATAAGCTGTTTGGCAATGTTATTCTTCTGCAGTGTTGCTAGCAGGTGGTTTAAGTAACTGCTCCAGATAAATACAAAGAATGGCAGAAATGTATCCCTGCTATACAGAATCACAATTATTATTTTGATCATTCGGTCTGACACTATCACTCTTTGCAAATTATTTTGAGCACATCAGTGAAAATAATAAACCAAACTGCCTCTGTCTTCCATCCCAGAGATCAAGATAGTAAAATCTGACTCATAAAGTTCAACTCTGGAACTAGTTGACAGCTCCAAAAAAAGGTTGATTAGATTGTTAAAAAGTAATTGTTGTAACTATGCTTGCTATCAAAGAAATAAAATAGTTTATTTTTCTAGAAAAGAAAGAGTGCGTAATGATCTGAGAGGAGGTTATTTTTGATCTCACTGAAAATGTAAGTGAAAGAAAATAGATTTGGGGAGTTATTATATGTGTTATTTTTGAAGAGGACATTTTACCTATTGGGAAGTTCTGAAGCTGCATTGTTTACAGATTGATTTTTGCATAAATAGCTCCAGTTGCACATAAAATTTCCCCAAAGCCAAACATGTTAGAATCCTCCCATTGCAATACTTTGTAGGAAGCTATAAACTGGCTTTGTTCTGTCAAATTAGTTTGAATGTCACTCCTGACAAGAGTATCTGAACTGTGGGAATGAGTACCTTTTCAGATCCAAAGCGGGAAAGGTATTTCACATCTGGTGCAAGTGTGCTTACTAGACATATCTATGACTCCTTAAAGAAACCCTCTTTAATGGACATCATGTTGTTACAAAAGAAAAACTAGTTAGGTAACGTAGGGTGACAGCCACGTTAGGTTTTTCTATCCCAAAATTAGAAGGAATCTGATAGCATATTTTTCAGACTAACACATTTTATTTAAGGCATATGAGCTTTCATGAGCTTCAGCAACCCTCACTTCAGCAAATACAACCTGGGGCGGCTAAACATATGTAGAAGTTAAATTGGGATGCGGGCGGGGCGGGAGTATTGGACTCCCGCCCCGCCCCGCCCCGCCCCGCCCCGCCCCGCCCCGCAGATGCAGATTATCAACTAACCACTGTAATGTGTTCAAAATCCATTGTGTTTGTGGAGATCTTCAAAGAGTGCCTGACATCTTTTCATGAATGCGTGTTCATCAATCTCTCACTCAATGTTGCTGGCGAAGTTTCCAAAATGGCTGCCAAAATAGGGTACCACAGCTATTTTTAATTCATAGCTCCCCAATTCTATGAGAGAGGAGACATTTACAGGTAGTCCTTCTAAACAAATAATATGCATCCAGGTAGCCCTTGACTTACAACCATTTGCTTAGCAAACATTTGAAGTCGCAACAGCACTGAAAAAAAAATGACTTCCAACTGGTCCTTGCACTTATGTCCATTGCAGCATGCTCAGAGTCACGTGATCGAAATTTGAGGGCTTGGCAACTGGCATGTATTTACAACGGTTGCAGAATCTGGGGATCGTGAGATCACTATTTGCGACCTTCCCAGCCAGCTTATGACAAGCAAAGTCAATACGGGAAGCCAGATATGCTTAACAACTGCATGATTGCCTTAACTGCAGTGATTTGCTTAACTGTGGCAAAAAAAAGATTGTAAAATTGGATCAAGGTTCACTTAACAACTGCCTTGCTTAGTGATGGAAGTTCTGGTTGTAATTCTGGTTGTAAAACAAGGATTACCTATAATAACACAATGCATGTAGGTCAATAAGCCATGCAGATGGGGGGGAAATGGACCTAGTTTCACCCCGATTCCAGATGCAAAAGATACTTATGGAAGGTTGTCCAGAAAATGTTCATGTTACAACACAAACATAGACTACTATGTCCAAAGGGCAGGATATTTATGGCCTGATATTTCTGAAATTGCCCAGTTTGAATAAATTCAGTTCATGGCACATGAATGGAACATTCCCAGCTCCTCGCTCTGCTGGACAGGCAGATACAAATGTGAACTAAGGGTTTCAATCTGAGCCAGAAAAAGCAAACAGAATTTTGGGAGAGTCATTTAGTCCGTCTTATCCCACTGTCCTAGAACTTCTCCATTTTTTCTTAGCCAAATCCACATCATAGAGATCTGAATAGGGCCAAAGTTATATACTTCGTCTCAGGCCTATGCAGAAAGAAAGGCATATAGATGAAGTAAGTATTAGCTTTATGAAGTAATAAGCTCATTTTTAAAAACAGATACAAAATAGTTCGGCCTACTATACACTATAGTTAGGATTGATTGGGGCCGAAGGAAAGTTTTAATACTGCATAAGCCAGTTATGATTTATTTATATTAGTGATAATTGCATTAAAAATGGCACTACCTGCTGGGGAGCAGAGCTATGCTTTTAATGCTTCCCCCCACAATCAGGTGGTTAAAACTATACAACTGATTAATATTTCAAGAATAAGAAAGAGCAAGCCATTTAGCAACCTCCATTTATTCTACACTCTAGTACTACCAAGAAGAGTAATGCTTGTTAATTCTGTATTTACACTTAAAACTGCCTTTTGAGAAAAGAAATTAAATAGTTCTGCTTGGCATTTCCACAGGTCAGAAGATGTTTTTACTGAAGCAGTAAATTAGTCTCTGGTCATAAGTCCCCATTTATATCAAGTGGAACAAAAAGACCTGACTTTTTAAAATGGGCTTCCATTTTATGGGTTTGAAAAAGGAACATTTTAGTGCAACTCATACAGAGTGATGATTTTTGGTTGCTAGCTAAGAGCTGACATGTTTTCCTTTAATTTAAATTCCCTGGAATGTTGCCAAAGAGCACTTTCTGCATGCAGTTTTAGGAATTTCCACTTGGTGGAGCTTTATGATTGAATTTTTAATATTTTATTAAATTTAAATATTTGCAATGCAGATGGATGGGATAAACAAGAAAGAAAGGCTGTTTGTGAAAATGTAATGGCAAATTGCTTGGATTTGTTTAGAAGTGCTAATCAGAGATGAAATGATCTGATTTGGTTAACTGAAAAATGTTTTAAAACATGACAACTAAGCCTGGAAACACCTCCCAGTATACATTATTGCTGATCTTCCATTGAGCGAGAAAGAATAAAACTCTCCTAAATACACTGTGGTTTCTAACATGACTCAAATTCTTTGTGTTTGGTGAACTTTCTATTAAAAAGATATTAGGCTTTGTTAAACCTTCAAAAGAAAATAACAATACCATCTCCACCACCATCCCCACTTCCACTACAGATGCCAGCTTTAATGCTATTCAAACACTATCATATCATATAATTAAATAAATAGGTAGTATAGTAACCATTTTAAAAAGAAGTTATAATTCTGGAACTGACTAGAGTTAAATTAAGTCTACATTTTCATCTCCACCATAGCTGCAGGAGTTTATAAGAAGCCCCAAATTAGATCATAAGATGGTTGCTCTTCCCCATTTTGATTCACTGGGGAGAAAGATTATCTCTGATAAGTTTAGAGCAGGGGTCTTCAAACATGGCCCTTTTATGACTTGTGGACTTCAACTCCCAGAATTCCTTAGCCAGCATGCCTGGCTGAGGAATTCTGGGAGTTGAAGTCCACAAGTCATAAAAGGGCCAAGTTTGAAGACCCCTGGTTTAGAGCAATATTTCTCACAAGCCCTGTGACTTATACCTGTTCTGACTGTTCCCTATGCTAAGCTTTATGTTTTCTATTTTTAAACAAGTATGATCCAATTCTTCCTCAGACATATTGAGGAGTCTTCAGTAAGAGGCTAATGCATTCCATCAGTTTGCCCAGAACAGAGTTAGTCGATCTCCGTTTCCTGAATCAATTCTGTAACCATTTGGGGGGAAAATTGCTTTTTTTTTTTTGGGTCAATTGTACAGTCTTCTGGTTACGTATTTTTATTAGGAAAGTAACAGTTTTCTATTAAAATCTTTAAGGATACTCTTGAAAGATCTTATCTGAGCCCTGGTGAGCAAGCATAGATACACCAGTTAAGGTGCTGATCTTGGATTGGGCAAAGCCAGGGACAATTTGTTATTTTGCTTCAAAACTCACCAGATTGTTGTTTTAAAACCCATTCTAGCTCCTTCAGCCCAACCTGCCTCACGGGATTTTTGTAATACTTAGCTGCTCACTGTTTTTCAGACAAACCCACATCATAAAGATTGGATTGGAGCCAAAATTATATACAGATAATTCTTGACTTATGAACACAGTTGAGCCCAACATTCTAAGTGAGCCATTTGTTAAGTGAATTTTGCCCCATTTTACAACCTTTCTTGCCTCAGTTGTTAAGTGAATCACTGCAGTTGATAAGTTAGTAACCTGGTTGTTAAATGAATCTGACGTCTCCATTGACTTTCCTTGTCAGAAGTTCGCAAAAGGTGATCACGTGACCCTGTGCCACAACAATGGTCATAAATATGAACTAATTGCCAAGCATTTGAATTTTGATTCTATAATCATGGGGATGCTGGAAAGGTCGTAACTGTGAAAAATGATCATAAGTCGCTTTTTTCAATGCTGTTGTAACTTTGAACAGTCACTAAATGAACTGTTGTAAGTCAAGGACTATCTGTACTTTGCCTCAGTCCTTTGCAGGATTTTATTTTTCCCTCTAGTTACTTCTGTCACCAGGACTCCTGTTCTAAAGTACTTTTCATGACATCATCATATAAAATTACATACATGTTCCCATTCCAAATCAATATACTTCTTCCATCACCATAAGCATCTCCCATACATTTTTCCATAAATATATTAAAGAAGGAAGGAGACATCACACTTTCTTGAATTAGTCCCTGCTCTGTGTTGGACTAATTTGCTAAGCATTCCATTTATTCTCATGTATGGTTTACTTCCATCATATGCTGCTCTTATCACAAGCAGCAACTAACATTCAATTCTTTATTTCTGCAAAACATTCCCTAATTCAAGCTTATTTACTGTCCCTACGCCAACACACATACAGTAAAGAAATGTACAGTAAATCTAGTGTGTGCGCATCCCCTTTTTGGCATGAAACCACTCTGCATTTCCCAGAGTTTGCTCACTGTCACCTCTAATTCCTTTCAACCAGAATTCTTCCAAAAGTCTTCCCAAGCATACTTAACTAATCCCCTTGGACTTTTTGCATTTATTCTTGCTACCTTGCTTTTTGTACAGGGAACAATAACAGCATTCTTTCCACTGTCAGCAGATTTAGCCTTCACCCAGCATAAACAACACACATCTATTATTTTAACATTTCTCCAATTACACTATTTGCATAGAGTTTTTATGTATAGGTGGTCCCCAAGTTGTTGCAGATTAATAACCTTACAGTCATGAAATTTTTCACCATTTTGACAGCAGTAATTACTTCTTTTTTCACTGTTTATTGTGTTCAGTGCTAGCACTGATAGCTTTTAATTCACGTTTGCTCCTCTCTTTGTCTTTATTCCCATACAAATCTATAAAATATTCTTTCTGGTATTTTCTGATTCCAGTTCTGCTGAAGGGTCCCTATTTAATTGTCTTCACCTACTTACAAAACAGTACTTTAATTCTATAAACATCACTCTGAATTTTCTCTCTTTGAGTAATGCATTTTTATAATCCTCTTTTCCGTGTGTTATTCGCTGTACAAGAACTTTGTCTCATCCTAATTTTTACAGAGATCATTCTCATACTGTTTTTTTTTACCCATAGTCTTTTTTTCTTCATCTTTCTATTTAGTTTCTCTTACTTCCTACTAGTGGCAGTGTAACTCTACAGTCTTCTGAGATAATTATAATATAATTTTTTCCCTCTGTTTCCTGCAACTTCTACATTCCTTACATATATATTTGATTTATTTTATTATGAGATGAATCTATTTTATAATATTTACCTTATATAACTCATATTTTCACTTTGTGCAGTTGGTTATTTTTTTATTCCCCCCACCTTTCCCTTCCCTTTTCCTATGCATCTAGTCTTGGCACTACTGAATACTGGTCAGTTCCACATTCAGAATCACTCATCACCCATATACCATTCACTAATACTCTTAAACTTTTATCATCTACCATCAAAGCAATCATGATTTTGATGTATTTATTTAGTATGAATAGATTTGTCCTCAGCAATATTCAAAGAAGTTCTCTGCTTTCATCAGAATGACCAGAAACCAGAGGGGTTTTTTTTTGTCTATATTATTATGATTGCTGATTTTTTAAAATGTTTGGTTCACCACCCAAAGTTTCACTTGAAAAATGGACAGCCTTATAAATCTGATAGATCAGTGCTTCCTAAATATTTCGCTCTGAGGACCCCTTATCATTTTTAAAATTAAGGAGCCTTGGTTTATATGGTTTTTATTTACTTATTAAAAATTAAAAATGAGGCATTTGTAGGATACTTACTTATTGAGTCGGGTAAAAATAACAATATAGATCCATTGGATATTAATATAAAATATTTGTGAAAAAATATTTTAACAAATTAAAAATAATGGAAAAGAGTGACATTGTTTTAAATTTTTGCAAAGGTCTTCAATATCTGGCAAATAATTTTCATTTCTGATATCTCTGAAAAGGTCTTGGTGGACCCTCAGAAGTACTTGGACCACACTTTAAGAAACACTTATATACATAAAATATTGTGTTGCAGGTTCTGCCCCTTTTAGTCATGTGTTCAATATTGTAACAAATATTGAGAAGAGGTAGGGACTGCATTGAGATGATGCAATGTTGCTGACAATAGTGTCGTCCCCTTCTGTCCCCCTGTGGATTCTTCTCCTTTTGCTTTAAACCAGAGGTCCACAACCCCTGGTCCGTGGACTGGCACCGGGCTGCGGCAGGCCAGAAACCTGTCCGCACAAACAAGCAAAGCCCAATCTGCGGGATTCAGGCAGTACATTATTATTATTATTATTATTATTATTATTATTATTATTATTATTATTATTATTATTATTATTATTATTATTATTATTATTATTATTATTATTATTATTATTATTATTATTATTATTATTATTAAAATTTATATACCGCCCTATCTCCCTTACGGGACTCAGGGCGGTGAACAGGTAATAATAAAAATCACAGTAAATAATACATAAAAGCCTGCTCTAAAATATAGAACCCCTAACAAAACCCAATCAAAACTATGCCAGGCCGGCCGCATGGAACAGATGAGTTTTCAGGGCTCGGCGGAAGAGGCGCAGGTCCGCAATTGTACGTAGGTCAGGGGGCAGGTCATTCCAGAGGGCATGAGCTGCCACAGAGAAGGCTCTCCCCCTGGGGGTCGCCAGCTGGCATTGGCTGGCCGACGGTATCCTAAGGAGGCCCTCTCTGTGGGAGCGGACTGGTCGAAGGGAGATATTTGGTAGGAGGCGGTCTTGCAAATACCTAGGTCCATTGCCAGGGAGCGCTTTAAAAGTTGTTACTAACACCTTGAAGTGCACCTGGAAGGCCACCGGCAGCCAGTGCAGCTCGCGCAGGAGAGGTGTTACATGGGAGCATCTAGAGGCCCCCAAAATCCCCCGCGCAGCCGCATTCTGAACTAGCTGGAGCCTCCAGGTGCACCTCAAGGGGAGCCCCATGTAGAGAGCATTGCAATAGTCCAGGCGGGAAACAACGAGGGCTTGAGTGACCGTGCGTAGGGC
>NW_015388637.1:103232-151074 GCF_001527695.2 Protobothrops mucrosquamatus | reverse complement strand
TGGCCGTCACATGATCGTCTAAAGACAGCCAAGCATCCAGGAGGACGCCCAGGTTGTGGGCCCTCTCCGTGGGAGCTAATGACTCGCCCCCGATAGCCAGAGATGGAACCAACTGGCTATGACGTGACGCCGGAAACCACAGCCACTCAGTCTTGGACGGGTTGAGTCGAAACCTGTTCCTCCCCATCCAGACTCGCACGGCCTCCAGGCACTGGGACATCACTTCCGCGGCATCATTGGGGTGGTCCGGGTGGAAATGTACAGCTGGGTGTCATCTGCGTACTGATGAAACTCCACCCCGAAACCACGGATGATCTCACCCAGTGGCTTCATATAAATGTTGAACAGGAGAGGCGAGAGGACCGACCCCTGTGGTACCCCACAAGTGAGGCGCCTCAAGGTTGACCTCTGCCCCCTGCCAACACAAATTGCATCCGGTCCGAGAGGTAGGAGGAGAACCACCGTAAAACGGTGCCCCCCAACCCCAACCCCCCTAACCATTGCAACAAGATACCATGGTCGATGGTATCAAAAGCCGCTGAGAGGTCTAGCAGGACCAGGAAAGAGGAACATGAAACCATGCCCCCTCTGGTCTGCAGAAAAACCTCTCTCCACGGAACCAGTCCCTGTGCTCAAAAGGTTGGGGACCTCTGCTTTAAACCATAAAAAAACAGACATAAATTCTCAGCAAGCCATCACAATTCTTATTCATTCTTGGGTGTCCAGTTGGTCCCAAAAAAATTCTGTACCCTCTCATCTTGCTGTCATCCATCTGTTCAGGTCACTTAACAGAATAACTTTCAAATTGTATTTATTCAGAACGTTGCACAGTTTTTCACAATACGTAACACTGATTCTTCCATTATCATCAGGAACAGGAACATTATGTGGGTCAGTCACCAGTCTATGGACTAATATTTTCATATGTTTGACAGCAACCTAGATTACATAGTTTCATTTATAATTAAGAATACTGTCATTTCCCCTTTTTCTTCGTTTCATAGATACACAACATGATTTAATAACTTAACTTTTAATTCTTTCATTTCATCTGTTAATTCATACTCTTTATTCCTTACTCTTCTTCTGAGTTGCCACCAACTATATGTTGTGGTTTTCATCAGATGGGACCATAAGTCAATTGAGGCTTTCACAAGATTTAGTTATATCCATACCACATGAAAAATTTGTTGCTAACAATAAAGACAGTTGGTCAATTTTGGCACATTTGAGCCAGTATGCTGCAAGCATTAGTAAAGTTCACTTTTACTTCAAGCATGTTTATACTTGGAACTTGACTTTCTGATATGGAATCTACTTTGCTGACCAACATATTGTTGCCTACATCACATCACCTCAGAGATAAAAGCCATGGAGTAAACTTATTGTGCCCCAGGATGCATTTTGCAAAGAAAAAAAATTAAAATAATTCAAACTTCCTGCAATCTCTTTTTTAGGATTCCTTTAACTTCTTTGTCATTAAGTGGTCCAATTGTCTCCATGTTCTGAAGTCATTGTTTTACATTGCATATTACTTTTAATTTTTGTTTTTTTGTTCCTCATTTTGCAAAGGTTTTCATTTTTTAATGGAAAATATACCTCTCCGGAATGTATTCAATTTAAGGGTCTTAACTGCATTTCTGCACCGTACCCTTTGATATCCCTAAACTATGAAAACAGCAATACTCTTAACTAAAGCCAACATTAAAAATAATTAAAACAAAGATGAGTTTAAAAAAATATGTTTTCCTGTCACCTTCTGTACAAGCAGAGAGAATGGAGATTATATGTAGTTCTAAAGGAAGTTCATTCATCAGTTTAGGAGTGATACAAGGGAAAGTCATTAATTGAACTTCCTTAATATAAAGAGTTCCTTCAGTGGGGCCTCTCTTGCTGATCTTTAACCAAGCAGGCACTACTTTAAAAATCCAAGCTCTAAGGTTATTTAGAATATTAGAGATGAAAACATTTCCCCCAGCACTCACTATCGCCACTGTGATGGTGGTGAGGAAGAAATTATACAAGACAGGAAAACGTTGAGGCCTAGTCTTCCCCAATATATTTTTGCTTTTCTTATCTGAAATCTGGGATTAGGATATTAACCCTTTTCATTAGACTGACAGATTTTCTATTTTAGCATGATAAAATCAGTGGTGGGATTCAGCTAATTTGCACCAGTTCGGCAAAACTGGTAGCTAATTTTTTGTTTCCCAGGCCCAGACTTCCAGAAGTGGCATCCACATAGACAGTCGGTTGTTCACATATCTGAATCCCATCACTGGATAAAGTAAAATTTTCTGTATTTCACTATTTTATGATTTTCAGTGTCAGAACTGTGATTCTTGTAAATTGTCTTCCTTTCACAACACTTTTTGTATATATAGTATAATTATGCCAATTATGTCATGCTACAAAAAATTTACCATAACACTGCTTCATATCTTAAACTTAGGTCCTCCAAATAAAACTTCATTGGATCAAAAGCTTTCTGAGAAAAGGACCAAGTCAGATAATTCTGATGCATTGTTTTTGTAATAATAAAATAAATGTTAATTCCTGTTTGTCATAGTCTGTGCATATACCATATTGTTAGTGTCATTTAGCATCGCCTATCAGTAAAACATACTGCAGCTCTCATAATTTCAATTGCTTAACCAGTATTACTTTTCTGTTCCAAGGTCACACATAACCAATACTCCTATTAACCAACATTCTTATTTTCTGCAGTTTTACACAATTTGTGCAAAATCTTAAGAATTTAGACCCTTGAAATAACACTTCTAGATGTTACAGTGATAGGCATATACTGGAAACATGCATGTAGCTTCATGGAAATGTTTCATAGCTTAGTGCAGGCTTTTGTTATTGTTGTTGTTGTTGTTGTTGTTCTGGAATAGATCATTAGATCACTATCTTCTCTAAGCAACTTATATTGAAAAGCAGCAGCACTGAGCATTCCTTTTTAACCAGACAGGCCATTTTGCTCGGGTGAAAGAAAGAACTGCATGTGCTTCTGAACTCTTTAATTAGTCTGAAGACCTCAAGTAGGTTGGGCACTGTCCAAGCAGCACTAATGAAGTGAGGTTGATTACTTCACTTTTCCTTGTGAAATGGCAGAGCACTATCATACCCTCTGTCTCCAGTGTATTGGAATCAGCCATTTTCTAAGACAGAGGCATTTCAATTACACATCTTCCATTCTGCCACCTTTACAAGTGTCTGCAAGAAAACTGCAAGCCAACTGGATTTTACAAATAGTTACTGGATTTGGAAGAACTCATGTGTGAAATCAAACAGAAGTTTCAAAATGATATGAGCCTTATGCCTAAACATACTATCATTGCAAAATTTGACATTTCTTGGCAAAGAATTCTAGTGATTTTGGTCCAAAATGTTTTGAATGCCCTATAAAATTGGTTCTCAATCTTTTCTTTACTACGGACCCCCTTTAAATACCTTTTGTGGCCATGGATCATGGCCACGCACCCCCAAGACTTAACTCAAGATTTGAATCATAACATTTCTTCAAGCCTTCACGGACCTCCTGTGATGACATGGCGGACCCCTGGGGGTTCATGGACTACAGGTTGAGAACCACTGCCCTATAATATACCAGCATGGATTTATTAGCCAAGAGTCAAAGAAACTGAAATGATACAACTCCTGTGACATTAGCTGCAGATCAACTGAGGGAGCTATAGGCTTAAAAGACAATATAAGGGTATTATGAACTGGAAGAAAAATCTCTGTTTTGAAATAATTCAACTTCCAAATCATATATTTTTTATTTCCCTGACCCTTTCTTTACTCTTTATCACCAGGGCAATTTGTATAAAAATAGGATCTGTGCCACTTATGAATTTGTGTGCTCCTGCTGCTTATTCATCTCTTGAAATCTTAATCCTTTCTGGCATTTATACAGTACCTTTCACCCCAAAGCACTTTACAGTAATTACTAATTGATATAAAAGGATCACTTCATCCACCCTTGACATGAAGTCACCTTTGTAGCAATAACCAGCCGTTTAATCATGTAGAGGAGAAAAGGGGAGGGGAAAGGTCAGGGAGCAGGGCGAGAAACACAATAATTTAATACAGAAAGTAAAGAATAGAAGGAAGGAAGGAAGGAAGGAAGGAAGGAAGGAAGGAAGGAAGGAAGGAAGGAAGGAAGGAAGGAAGGAGGGAAGGAAAGGGATAAAATATGTACAGTAGCATTTTATTAGGCATGATCTTTTTTAGCAAAGAAGGAAGAAGCTAACCTCAAGAACTACAAGCATATGTTTTCTAGTTACTTTTGAGTAGGCTATGTACAATTTACCCTTAGGGCTCTCCCTTCTTACTTTCCATTGTGACCTCCATTTCAAGTTATTCATAGTAACAATCAGGCAAGACATCTTTAAGTGTAGAGATGAGAAAATAGAGTGCACTTTAATTCAAATCAAGTGACTGTACATGTCAGCAACAGGATACTAAAAACTATGTATTTTATTTTCAAGATTTTCTTCTTGAACTTATGTCTATTCTGTTTAATTTTGTTGTATAATGAAGCTCAAAAGTGTCATTGATAAAGTATGCAAAAGTAAAATATTCCAGATGGTGAGGGTGATTGAACATTAACATTCTTGGTAGCTTTCATGAACATTTGTAAATCTTTGTATAAATGGGGTGTATTTTTTTTATTACTTCAAATCTGTAGATGTGAAAATTCTACTAGCATACAGTCCTATTTACTTGCTCTGTGTTTTTTTTAACCACTTACATATAACTTCAAATTGTTCTCACAGTTTTTTTTCTATCAGATGTCCTTTGTCATTAATACAATAATTTTCATATCTGGATGGTCCTAATCTGCTTTGTTTAGAAGAGTCACAAAGACCTGGTTCTTTACCTAGACCTTTGGAAAGGGAGAGTGAGATCCCTCACTTCATTCCATCTGGTCTGTTGTTCTTGCCATCTTTTATCTTTTTTCTTCCTTTTAATCAGTTTTACTGTAATTTATTTGTTTTGAATCTCAGGAGCCATCCAGAGGTGTTGGAAGTCGGGCAGCATACAAGTTAAGTAAGCAAATAAATGTGATCCATATTTGCATTGCATTATACCAGTGGTTTTCAACCTGTGGGTCGGGACCCCATTTGGGGTCGATCGACCATTTCACGGGGGTCGCCATTTTTTTCCCCTTTTCCGGTGGGTGCCTTACCTCCCTTGAGATGGGCCAGCTAGTGGTTGGCCTGCTCCGTCTCTGCCGCTTGCCAGCTACGCCTCGGCCGGTGCAGGGGGCGGAACCACGCATGCACGGTGCTCCCGGGCAGGGAAAGTCCTCGACTTACGACCAGTTGGGTAGTCCTCGACTTACGACCGGTTTAGTCCTCGACTTACAACCGGTTTAGTCCTCGACTTACGACCGGTTTAGTCCTCGACTTACGACAGGTTGGGGTTGCGGCATTAAAAAGGTTGAGAACCACTGCATTATACAGTCTGACAGTTATTGGAAATCATTCAGGTGTTCAACCAACAATACAACAACATCTGCATACAAAATTAGCTCTATCCATTAATATATTACCCAACTATTTCTGTTTTACTCCGTGTTCATTATAAAATTTTTCACTCATTGTTGATTTATCACTGTGCATATTTATCATCATCATTCTAGCCATTGTCTATTCACTGCAGGATGAAGGCCTCTTCTGCATGTTTCCAACCAATAGGGTCCTGAGCTTTCTTTTGCCAGTTGGGCCCCCAATACATGCTGATATCGTTGACCCATCTTGTTTTAGGTCTCTTTTGTGGACGATTTTTATCAAGTAGGATCCATTCTATGACTGCCTTAGTTCACCGTCATCAGTTCTTCTTGCTATGTGAGCAGCCCATTTCCATTTCAATTCATTTATTCTTTTGATGGCATCGTATATTTTTGTTTGTTCTTTAATCCATGTGCAGGTCTTTCTATATTGTCTTGTGATGCCAAGCATGTGTCTTTCCCTGGCTCTTTGAGACACTCATAGCTTTTTTTATTGATTGTGAGATTAGTGTCCATGCTTCGCCGGCATATATTAGAACAGGTAGCACACACTGATCGAAAACTTTTCTCTTCAAGGCATATGGGGAGGCTGTTCTTGAAAATTACACTTAACTTGCCAAATGCCTGCCAACCATATTTAACCCGCTGTTCAGTTTCCTTCTTTTGTATCACCTTCCATTGAGATCCATTGGCCAAGCTATATGTAGTGGTCTACTACATTTTTCTTTCTTTAGTGAATGTATTAAACATAACCTGGCTCTTTTTAAGGTTTATTTTTAAGCAAAATGTTTCTCCTGCTTTGTGCAGCTCTTGTATGTGTCTTTGTAACTCTTCTGGGTCTTGTGAGAAGAGAACAACATCATCTGCAAATCTTAAGTGGTTTAAATAGGCATCATTGATTTTTATTCTATATTTTGCCCAGTGTAGTTTGTGAAATACTTCTGCAAGACAGGCTTTGAAAATAATAGGTGATATTGTATCACCTTGTCGTTCTATGTTGATTTCTACTTTAAGAGTATTAAGGCAAATTGTTGCTATTGTTTTTTTTTCATATATTGATTGCATGCTTATATCCATCATATTTTTTCTCATTCAACAACTACTCCATACTTATTCAGAAAATTCCAAAATCTAACTTATTCACTTTACCATAACTTTCCTTTAAATTAATAAATGAACAGTTCTTTCTTGCATTAAGACACTTCTCAATGGGCCGCTAAAGAGATGCACAGCTTGACATAAAACTGCTCTGCCTTCCCAAATTTTGCTCAATCTCACTTCTTATATCCTTTCAATTGGAATTCTGCCAAAACTCTTCCTGGGCATATTTAACTAACCCCCCAATGTACCTTTTTGCATTTCATCCTTTCCTTTTGTACAGGGGAACAGTATTAAGATTCTTCTAATAGTCATGCATCAGTGCAGGCTTCACACAAGTTGCAGAACTACTCCATAAGTGATACACATCCACACTTTCTCCAGTTACACCACTGACATGAGGTCATCAGAAGTAAGTAAGCATAAAATGGTTGTAAATAATTAAATAATNACAACACACCTGACATCACTATGGTGGAAAAGAAAAAAGTCTGGTTCATTGATATTGTAATATCAGGTGATACACGAATTGAAGAGAAACAGCTAGAAAAAAATAACAAAATATTGTGATTTGCAAATTGAAGTTGAGCGACTATGGAGGAAGAAATCAAGGGTTGTACCAATAGTAATAGGAGCCCTTGGAGCAATACCCAAAGGGTTGTCTAAATACATGAAAAGTTTGAACTTATCAGACTTGAATATCCTGATTTTGCAAAAAAACACCCAACTCAGAACTGCCTATATATTCAGATGCTACCTTAACAGCTCTTAGGTCCTTGGTTAGGACTTGAACTGTTAAGTTTTTGCCAGTCCCAGACTGCGAATCGAATTGAAGATTATAATAATAATAATAATAATAATAATAATAATAATAATAATAATAATAATAATAATAATAATAATAATAATAATAATAATAATAATAATAATAATAATAATAATAATAATCTTCTACGCCTTACAGCATTACAACTTTTTTTGTCAATTCTTTTCTTCAATTTAGCATTTTTATCATTTGTTTCAATTCAGTTTTTGATTCATCACTGTCATTCACATGCATCTTTCTAAAATATTCCTTAGGTTTCCTCATCTCAGTATCATCCCTAATAGTTTCATCAGATATTTTATTTTAAATTCTACTACTCTACTGGAATATACTTGGTTAGTCCTCTTCATCTATTATCAAAACCTGTTTTCAAGATTTTTATTTAAAAAATTGACCTTTCCTCCTTTTTTACTCTTTTTTTAAATTCTTTTTCTCCATATACACATTGCACAATATCCTTGTCTTGTTCTCATTTATTGCACCAGCAGTTCTTTGACATACATTTATCCTCATTCACATTCTTTTTAATGTAATCGTTCCACAAGTTATCCTTTTGATAACTTTATGACATCTCATTAGCATGATCATACTTCCATTTGAGGCACTTTGTAACATAATTCTTTTCATTGTGTTCCAGGAAGTTTCCATCTCTTCTGTCCTTAAATCCACATTTGATTCATTTTTGTTGGGAAAATAATCACTGTATCTTCTCAATACTACTAAAAAGTGCTATGTGACAGCCTCAGTCGATATATTGAACAGCGAAGTTCAATATTCCATGGCATATGGAAGATTGTAAATGGAAATGTATGGTTAGTAAAGATAAAGAACATGAATTAATGAGAGAAAGTAAAGAAAATATGTAGATATCTGTGTCTGTAGATTAACATAAAGGAAAAGATGATAACAAATTTGCATTAAGGTAATCTGATCTTGTGAAGTTAACGAATACAACTTCATCAACTTCAAAAGGACAGACTGAATGAAAGGGCTAAAGTCTTTTAGAGATGATTATTTGATGTTATCTAGATTGTGAGTGCATATGAAAATAGGAATTAATACATTAATAGATTTAAAAAGAAATAATCCAACCTTTCGTTATAACTGCATGTTACACTCCAGTAAATAATGATAATGGAAAATGAGGAGAAAAGTTTGGAAAAACTGTGCAGCATTCTGAATGAATGTAATTCAAGGAAAAAAGGTGTACTGCTAGATGACATGAATGGATGGGTAGAAAGAGAAAAATGGAATAAGTGATTGGCTCAGATGAGAATGGAGACTACTGAGTATCTGTTTCAGAAAAGGCTGTTTCAGATATCTGGGTTAAACAAAACTCAACTGATATATAATCAGTAATGAAAGGAATATACGTACTGTATAGGTATAGGTATAGGTATAGGTATAGGTAGAGGTAGAGGTAGAGGTAGAGGTAGAAGTAAAGCTTTCCCTTCTCCAGTTGTGTCTGAGTCTAGGGGTCAATGCTCATCTGTGTTTCTTAGCTGAGGGAGTCAGCATTGTCTGAAGACATTTCTGTGGTCATGTGGCCAGCATAACTATATGTCAAGATACACAGAATGCTATTACCTTCCCATCAAAGTGGTACATATTTATCTATTTGCATTGGCATGCTTTTGAACTGCTAAATGGACAGGAGCTGGGGCAAGTAATGGGAACTTACCCAGTCAAGTGGTGCTTGGGTCTTTCCAGCTGACAAGCTCAGCATCTTTAACTGCTGAGCCATTGCACCTCCTTTTATACACATACACACAGAAACCTTTTATGTTTCAGGAATGAATTCTGTTATACAAACCACGTTCAAGAAAGAAACCTGGTCCAGGTCATTCATAATAAGGTAGTCTTTTTATTTTCAATCATTAGAATGGTAAATCTCATCTGTATAATTAAAACACAGATAAAAGACTTCCACTTTTAATAATCACTATTCAGAGTTATGCTCTGTAAAATGTTTTTATGCTTCTTATGTAAACTACTACTTCCCAGAGATTGGAATGCCCTGCTCTTGGGTTCCAGTGGGACCCTTAGTGTGGTACACATAATGCCATGGCCTTAGAGACTGAATAGTTAACCACGTCTGGGTAGACTCCTGTGGCTCCTTATTTTCAGCTGCCCACCAACAAATTAGAAGATAACAATTCCACAAGGACCATTTTGTCACTGCACAGTACTCTCCAGAGTAAGAAAAACTTCCTCCCCACATACAATACAGCTGTTGATGTTATTTCCCAAACATTAATTTTGGGAAAGGAATGTTCATCTCACAGTGTGTTCTGATTTTCTCTCAATATATCTCTGAATATATTAAAAAATTAGAATGGAAAGCATGGTGGATGGTAAAACTGCAGATGTGTAACATTATAGTATTTTGGTTTTACAACCCCTTTGATGGATTATAAAAAAACATTGATTTATCCTGATTTGCTTCCATTTCCATCAAAATGTCATTTCCTGTATTTATTCCATTTCCACCAAAATGTCATTTCCTGTATTCCTGATTTGAAATCAACAGATTTCAAATCAGCTTGCTCTGATATGATGTCTTCTAGATGGATTGTGACTGTATTTTGCTTGGTGAAAATTTTGGAAGTTGCAGTCTCATCACATTTGGAGGGCATCAGTCTGTAGGGGGGAGGAAGAGAGGGATCATTAGGGAACAGAAGATATGAATGAGCATATCAGATCTGACTTCCTTCCTCTTCCATGCAGATCCTTCTTCTGCCTTCATGTTGAAAAGCAGGTAACATTGCCTTGGACTATGAAGCTGAAATCCTTTTGTTGCTGGCTTCAGGAGTTTGCCTTGAACAAAAAGACAATTTATCCTTTCAGGAAACTTAGTCCTTCACTTTATGTCTATTTCAATCCAGTGTATATTAGAAGGAAAGAAAGATCTAAGATCTTGGATAAAGAACTAAGGCTAAATTCAGCATCCAAGTGGAAAAATCTTTCTCCTGCATATTTTTGTGGAAATTATAAAATACTGCTGAGCATCTTAATTGAACTTGATCTGGAATATTGACAACAAATAGATATTTGTAAAAAAAATCCTTGATCTTTATTGGAAAAAAACCAATCATTGATATTGTTCATAAAGTAATCATGAAGAATACAGCTAACAGAAAAGACTGCAATTTCCTGGACACTTAATCTACAATCAATCAATCTTTCATCACAGTAAGATTTAGTCCATTGCCTCTGAAGCTATAGAATTGAAATTTCTGTTACTTTAGATCAATTCTGAACCTTTTAGTTGTGAAGTAAAATTATCATTCCTGTAGAGACAGCCCAGTACAAAATACAAAAGCAAAGAACAATTAACATTTGGTTTAATTTAACGGGCAACAATTTAATGGGCAACAGAGATTTTTTGGGGGGTGGGAGAGGTCAGGACAACTCCCTGATATAAATAGCCTACTTTTTTATTTGGGAAGAGCTATCTGGGCAATGGTGGTCCCTAGTGCTAAAAATGGACTATATTTTTGGGTGTATACTCAGTATTAGAAAGTTCAGGTGGGCTAGTGGCATTTATGCAAGTTTCATATTTGAATTCCAGGAAATAGAGAAAAGGTAGAAGGAAAATTGGATGGGAGAGTAAGCAATGTACTAGTCAACAGAGGGAATGTAGGAAGGCACTAAGACTATAATTCAGAGAAGATGAAGAGATATTATTTGAAGAGAGAAAGAAGAAGGAGGAAAGATCCTGGCTCCTTTCCCTCCACCTCACTCCTACCCAAAACAGTACTTCCTTGTTGACACTACAGTGCATGGAAATGTGATTCTTCAACAGTCCTTAAGGTTGATGTTCAGAATGATGTCCCATAGAAGACTATATTTGTAAATACCTGTAGGCAAATTCTGGGAAGGAAAAGAAGAAAGGGGCCTACAGAAGGACATACTTCTCATGAGTGATGTGTTAAATCAAGCTTTTCTGTAATAATTTTTCAAGACAAACAATATTAGCACATTCTTAAAAACCAACTCAGTGAAGTACATTCAAAGAACATAGACACTGGCAAAAAATACAATTTAAGAACAGTATAAAGACTGTTGAAGCACGTTTATTTAATTTATCCTGAGAATCCCAATGTTACCTTCTTTTATGTTCTTTAACCAGACCCAAACACCTAAATAGACAGTAGAGAAGGAATTTCTGTGTAATGACACTCCAAAATCTGAGCATCATTCATTGCTACCAATAGGACTTCAAATACTGAAAGAGATACGCCATAACCTGTCCAGATGATCCCAGAGAGATTAGGTTCTTTGTAATATTGGCTGCAGTAGGATTTCATCTTCATGCGAGTTCCTGATTCTAAAACATGACTGAGCTGCTCTCTCTTAATAATAGCATTGGCTCAATATTCTCCTATAATAGTAGGTATTATCTGAGATATGGAGCAATAGCTGAAATAGATGTATATTTGTTTTCTGTAGAACTTCAACTTCAACCAAGTAAGGCCATTTACTTACATGAACTGCCCATTGGTGCCTTTCACTGCAGCAAAAATAGAATATCCACTAGTTTTGAACTTTGGAAAGCACTTCTACGAGTCTGAAAAGCATTAATTCCTTTGTAGCTGCATTTCCTCTTTATATAAGTAATGGTTGATCAGGTCTTTTTTAAAAGTATCTTGTAACAATCAACGTATTCCTGAAAAATAATTCTACAGGTGTGCCTCTTTATTTAATTGTCCTTCCAGTGGAAACAACCCTTTTACAAGAGGAAATATTGTTTTCTCTTGCATTGAATCCTTATGCTAAAATGACCTATCCTGATGCCACTGCAGAAATTTTTGCTACAGGATTTTGGTGGGTTTTCAACATAATAATTATTTTAAGTTGTGCAACTAATTTAAATCTCAATGCTTAACTTTGTATAAAACTTAAAAACCAAAACCAGTCCCTTCTGATTTTATTTTCCATGCATGTCTGGGCAGCTGAGACACTCATCAGCTTTTTCACACCTTCTGGCAATTAAACAAATTAAATATGTTGCTAGAAAAAAAAAGGGCTGATAAATCCACTAGGTTAACAATTGCTCTCAAGCCATCTGTTGACAACTATAATAGGCATTGTTCATGAGCTATTTGATCACATGAAGTTCCAATAATTAGTTCCAATAATTGGACAATTTTACCAAGAACTATTTCAGAAGAACAATAAAATAGGGGGTGATCAGGATTGATCAGTAAAGCTGTGGAAGAAAAGAATAATCACGGTGTGTTTTTCAGTCTTCCTCCTACTAATAATGTTGTTTCTCCCATTACCAACGTTTAGAAAATAAATTCTCAAAGCAATAATGTCTCTCTTTAAGTTCTTTGGAATGGCCCACTAAGGGAAGTCTGCTACATTAAGTGATTCTTCCTGTTTTCCAAATCATTGTCCAGCTGTTTTCCAAAGTACGGGGGAGGGGAGTAGATGCCAGAGTTTTAAACAAAAGGTGGATGTGTAGATGCAATCAAGATGTATTGGCCCATCATGAAAACTTAGCCAGGAGAGTCCCTGGATGCTTTTGGGCTCAACATTGTTTCTCAGCCTAACTTATCATATATAGGAATTATGTACACAAGTCAAGGAGAGGACAGTTACACATGTATGAAGCCAGTGGGAATGACCATTCATCGCAGCCTTCTAAAAATGGCACATTTTATTTATATCCCAGATATGATTAGGTTTTAAATGATTTACTTTGTATTCATGGGAAAAATCTGAAGAAAGGTCACAATTTCATCAGATTGGAATTTAATCTGCGGTTATTTCTAGCTATATAAATGCAGTTACAACAGGTTTCAACATCTGTGTCTGTCATCATGGGGTAAGAATAGGGTACCCCTATATCTATTTTAATGATTCTGTTTTCTAATATTCCATAATTTCCCCTCTTCCTTCCTTGATTCATTAATTCTTTCCTTCCTTAAAATAGAGTATCTTCTTCCTTGGCATTACTTATTGTTCACCTATTGTGTAATGGAATCCAGGACACTGCCATTTTTCATATGGGGAACTAAGATTCAGGGAACAGGATTGATTACAATCTATCATATCCAACTGAATGAGAACATAAAGCATTCAGTTTGACAGACATACAGAAGTGAGGAATCAGTTCTAGGTGTGACAAGAGAGAGATCCCCACTGATGGAAAAGGAAAGAACTTTAGATTTTCAAAATGATTGATGGATATTACAGAATACATTGGTAGATAGTGCAGTATGTTCCAGAAAGAATGAAAATGCAACTAAAATGAAAGCTTATAGAAGCATTTATTGAATCAAGAGATTTAAGTAAATTAAAGGAGCCCTTCTATTTTCTGAAGAACAATTTTGGATCTGATCCAGAATTTGCTGGCTCATGGGAATTTTCACGAACTTTACACATATGATATCAAGCAATCACTTTCATATGCAAACTGGTGAGTTCCCTTGGCTCTAACTTTCAAGATGGAACATTAATAGATCTTGGACATAATGTTTTTCTATGGGATGAAACATATGTGGGAAGCATGAAGTCCTTGATGTTGCAGAAAGATTATTCAAGATTATACAATATATACCATATAATTTCTACATTCCAAAATCTGATCTAGAACACTGAATCAATTCAACTAACTAAATCAGTGTATTTAATCTTCTACAAATGGACCTTGAACTTGTTTTGAGATCCTAGCAGGGGAGCGCAGCTATCATATATCATTATCAAAAGACTCCTTTTATCTGGGATGGTCGTCCTCTTTCACCTAGTGGGCAGTTTGGGGAGAGACACAAATGGAGCATTGAGAGAGGAAGGGGACACTTGCTTAACAAGCCAGATCAGCCAAATCAACCCTGGCAATCACGTGTATCTAATTAATTAGATTTACTGAATCAAATAGGTTCAGAAAGATTCAGAAATTTCATTATAGGCCCATATGCATTTTAATGCTCCAAACTATGTTGGTTCCAGTTTAAAGATTAAGTCTGAATTGATTCATTTGAATCAAGTTGGATTGCCCATTCAATTGATTCAGATGTTCAGATCAAACTGAAATGGATTCAATCCACACATCTCTTGTGTGAGCTTACAAAGCTGTAGTTAGAAGATTCCCAGCATGAGGCAAAATTGATACCAATATTTTCTTAATATGTATTTCAGTATTGATATTTTTCCTTACACAGATATATATACTACAGTAAAAAAATATGTGAAACAACCCTATGAAAGGATACTGAAAATAATGCATTTAGATACATTACTAAAATATATGTAGTACTTTGGTTTCATCTATGGTACTATTTAGCTGCTTGGTTGTATAGATTTTTACAGGACTCCTGCTTGGTACATGTTAATGAAGTTTTAATGTTTTTAGAGTAATATATACTCTGATATCTCAATCTAATTTTCCAATTTAAATTTAATGGGGGAGGGGAGAGCACAAAATATGTTCTACAAGAGAAATATAAAACTCTGGTAATTGACTTCAGGAATATCATCCAATTTTCTCTTAAATTGAGATGCCAAAGCAACTACTTTGCCTTTTAAATCAGATAACAAAATTATTCCAGGTATAAAATGATGGCAAAAAAAGAGTCTGTGGTAAATAGCCTGTGAATTCAAATGTGGCTTGCATCTTTCTTTAAGATTTTTCAGTTCCTATAAATTAGATATATAAATTGGTAATTCACCTATTGCGTGCTGGTAAACAAACATTTTTAAACAAATTTGTTGCCCTCATCCCTTATGCTGGCCTAGTTTCAAACACTGTAAATAAAGGTGGCACAATGATGGGTTTTTGAATTAGGACTCAAAATGAATCTTGCAGGACACTAATGAAAAAACAAGTAATTCTAACAATTTAACATAGTAACTGAAGCTTTTGTATTACAGCATTAACTTCAAGGTGATCTAAAACTGAAAGTTCAGACATGGTGTCATCCGAACACTAACCTGAATACCGTTTTTCTTTGACATGGAGGAAACATAGAATTTAATTTGAACAATAGCATCATTTTATTAAACCCCAAAGGAAGGAATGAAGGCTTATACTGGAGTTTTGATGAACACCCTCAAAATTCACAATTGGATTTAGATAATTGTAAATTATCTATTTGTTCATCAAGCCTGGTGAACCTGATTTCAGAAAAAAGAGTTAAATTTTATCATCAGAAAAAAATCAGGCTTCAAAATCGATAATTTCTCTCATTTATAACTCATATCTAATCATAATCTTCTTTCTTAGGCTAGTTTACTGCTATGTGAATGGAGTGGTGGGTGTATATGCAACACTAACTTGCTGTTTTCTTATTTTTTTTATCTTAATTGGTAAAGACATAGGAGACCTAATCCTAACATGAGCTGTCAGGATTGATTTTTCATAGAGTTTTTAATACACGTGCAACATTTTTACACCTTTGAACAAGTAGTAATGGATTATAAGGAGACATCACCTTTGATGCTCATCAGGCTTCCTGACCCACTTTTTTTTTCTAGGTTCTTTTATTTAAATGGTATTAATCAATGGAAACTCACTGGGTGACTTCAGGCTAGTCTCACAAGTAAAATAAAAAAACAAATCAAAAGAAAGGTGGCATACTACACAAGAAAGCACCACCTTCCACCAGCTTTGTATGTATTTATAGAAATGCTACTTGGCCACAAAGAACTCAGGCAAAATATTTTTAAATAATAAGGTGCATGGCTGCTGTCCTTTGTAAGATGTGTTTCCTTCTATCCAGAAAATAACTGAAAGTTAAATTGGGAGAGTATTCTAGGAAGCTAGGAAATCTCAATTGGCAGATGGATTTTTGTGGCTGCTGCAATAGTAAATCTGTAAGTGCTCTCCATATCAGCCATTTTGTGAGAGTCCTTACAACACATTTGAAAATTCAGTTGTGGTGCAGAATAATGGGCCTCTTCTGATCTGTTTACTCTAGGACTCTATGTCTGGTTGGAAAAATCTATGCAGTCAATAGAATGCAGAAAAACTAAGTTTATTTCTTGCTTCTGTTTGCTCCCATTTACTGGTTGTATGGAATTTTGTAACCAAAATTAGCATGATTATCAGCTTTTAGTCAAGTTTCTTTAAATAAAAGAAAAAAGAGCAATGGTTCCCTATAGTCTCTCCATGCTCAGAAGCAGACCCTTACTGGAAAGGGGATTTTGATTTGAAAATCCATCCAAATATAACAATGAGAGGAAGCAATATGAAGTCTATTTGCTAATGGTGCTTATTTCCAATTCCCTTTATTGGAGATAAGGCAGAGCAGAGCAAGCAGAGCAGTGAGTTTCTACTACAATCCCTCCATTACTATGTCATCATTCTGATCTATTCATAGGATGTGCATGTGCATATTTCTGCCCAGAAGACCATTTCCATGTACTTAATTATGAGATTGCAGAACAATAGGACTGAATATATCTAGAGGGCACAGTGTTGGGGAAAGCTGACCATGGGCTTTGGCAGGATAAACTGGTTTATCGTTGCCAAAAAACACTTGGGCTAATTATATTATAGTTCTCTAAGGATTTTAACCATCAAAGATAACAGCTCAAGTGTTGTTTATATGAGACCAACCTGTACTTGGCCTTTTGTTTTTGTTGTCTTCAAGCTATGTCACCTGTGACAACCATATGCCAAAAAGCTAACCAGGATCAAATCAATAGCATACTGTGTCATTAGGCATTTGACCGCTCTGTCAGGGGCTGATGCATTTGGAAATCTACATGAACTGAATGAAAAGCTAGGCTGTCACTAGATAACAAGGTCAGATGTAGCTGACCTCCTCCAGAACAAAATAAGTCAGTCAATAGCTCTTCCTCCTTGTGCTATCGATGCTTCCAGAGCTTCTCAACTTTGATTCACCTCTTGAACATGTAAACAAATCAGAGTATGAAGTGAACTTATGGATTGCCTTTTGTCCCAGGATAATTGATTGGAGGGGGGAAAGAAAAAGTCCAGTGCTTCTATGTAAACTCACCTCATATCCCTGGTGATTGTTGTGACATCTTCAATTCCATATGGAACTGCAAAGATGTAACAGGGAGACCAATTATGTACTAAATTGGGAATGTATTCAATTAACCATATTTCTCAAATAACCTTATGCAGAAATTTCTTGGAAGGGTGTTTGGTGTCAAAGTAAATGTGATTTCCATCTGCAGCCACTTGGGGACAAATGCTGATTACTGACTGTTGTTGATTTCACTTCTATTACCAATATAAAAAATTGCCTTAGTATAACTTTTTTGTCCATTAAGCAATCCAAACAAAAGATGGGGGTTCATTACTAAAATGAGGCAAACTAATCCTGCACCTGTTGGCAGTGCTTTGGAAGATGCAGGTCCTTATTTAATATTTTCTTAATGCATATGTACTACCTACATATGAACTAAGCCTTCATTAACAATGGATTTAATTTTAAAGCAATAAAACAAAGCAATAAAATACTGTGCCTTAAAACAGAGATAAAGTAAAATAATGAAACTATCTTAAAATACAATAACGTAAAATGACTAGGCAAACTGTCAGTGCCTACCAATGCTTTCCAACCTAAGTTGGAAAGCCATTTCCAGTTCAGGATGCTATCACATTGGTGATCTTCCTTTTAGCATATCCATCATAGACTTCTTATGTTGCTGGAAGGGCCCCTTTTGACAAACTTAATAATGGCAAGATACTGATGTGATTCCTTAGATATTTGGATTCCAAGCCATTGAGGGATTTAAATGAAACATTACCACATTGAACTGGTATTAATAGCAAACATGCAGTCTTCCAGACTGAACTATTTGGCTTTGTTGATATAAATTCTACTAGCTGAATTTCCTCTAAAGGACAAATTTCCTGCAAAAGATCTTTGTGAAGGTATCTCTTTTGAGCAACTTTATAAAGCCAGGCAGTTCTCTCTAAGTATGAAGTGGTGTCATTGCTCTGCTTTACCTGCTCCTACTGGTTGTAATATACAGACGAAATTCCTATGCAAAGAGGTAGCTCAGTCTGACCTAGAGGCAGTCAGCTACATGGAGCCATCTTCCAGCTGTTGTAAGTGCTTGAGGAGGCTGTAAAGCAAAGGACATCATCAATATAAATTATATTCTCTCAACTGAGATAAATTAAAGGAACTATGTAGGCCAGGGGTAGGGAACTATGGTCCTTTTATGACCTGTGGACTTCAACTCCCAGAATTCCTGAGCCAACATGGCTGGTTCAGGAATTCTGGGAGTTGGTCCACAAGTCATAAAGGGACCATAGTTCCCCACCTCTGATGTAGGCCTATTGTATAACAATCCAATCTGATCTCACAACATTGATGTGAGCTGATGAACCAAGTGAGGTAGATAAAAAGTGATCCAAGCCATTACAACCACAGGGTTTCCTCTGACATTTGTGTTATAGAGTGTTCACAGGTATAGACCTGAACCTCTAAGATTGGTACGAGCCATTAAGAACAGGTAATACAGCAAATTCTGAACCAACTATCATCACATCATGTTTCATCATCTTGACTGCAGTTGCAGTTGGGATTCCATACAATCCAGCCCTTTGATAACCTCACCTGATTCAGATGACAAAGGAAAATAGACCTGGGTGTTACAAGTATGCTGTATTTGCAGATCTCCACTGATTTTATGGATTCATACAGACCTCATATTGCAAAAGCTGTGAAGTCAAATGATATTCATTTTGAAACAATTACATCCAAGTTTTTGCATTATTAAAAACGTAAGAATAGGTTTGCAGACAGGGATATATCTTGCTGATATTTTTCATGAAGGGAAGGGAGGGAGGAAGGGAAGGATAATTTTTTTTGAAGAGTACATGAAAAAAATGTAGCACACCAACATGGCTTTAAATCTGAAAATTGCATTAATAGAAACCATATATAAGGGAATGAAATAATTTGTCAACAATTAAGGTGTATGTGCAGACAGGACAAAGATGAAGAGTGTAAAAGAGAATTATGCACATAGAAATATGCATATAGAGTAAATTAGAAGGCTTGATATCAGACTGCTTTGCAGCTCCTCCCTGCCGAAAAGCTATGTGCTGAGATGTAATAGGGCACACAAGTGGAGTGTAAAGTCAATGGGATTACATTTTCCTAATTATTTTCTGGTTGAGGTTTACATCCCAGGCACAGAATGAGATCAGCCGGGACTTGCCTCTTGAACAAATCGCTCAGACTTAATCATTGCTTGCATACACGATAATGGAGGAAGGGGGTGTGGGTGGGATGTAGCAGAAGAGGCTGAAAAAAGACAGAGCAGTGTTTCTTCAATCACAGTGGCAAGAAACAAAAACCTGGAGGGGAAAATGCTGTTGGACCGCCACCAAATTTTTCTCACTAGAGACAGGAGCCCATCTGCTGAGCTCTGCAACTTAGCTTTAACTACTATTCAGCTTGCATCTCTGCAGAGATCAATCTGTAGCACTGGCAGATGGACTCCTGTTTCCCTGAGTAGCTGTGTTATTTGTTTAATAAATTTAATTAATATCCTCCTTGCACTGGATTGCTCCCAGAATAGAAGGTTGTAGTTCTCTCTTTCCCTGCTAACTCCATCATGAGCGATTTCTCAGAAAGAAACTAGATAACTGGGCCACAGGACACTGAAAAATTAAAATCACTCTTTCCTTATGTTGCTTTGCATGTATTTTTGTGATTGCACTAATGTTGTTCCTGGAGGCAATTATCACTTTATGTGGGTACTTTCTTGAGGCAGAGAGGAGAAAATCAATAAGCATCTAGCTTGATATCAGTTCCAACACTCACAAAACGTTTTGCATAACTCTAATCCTCAGTGTTATCTATTTTGCAAAAGGAGAATAGATTGAGAATGAGAACAACCCTGCCAAGTAAATACAAATTTTGTTACACATATTGCTAGCAAAAAAATTAACAGACAGTCAGGATTGCATTTCGTAATATATAAGAATAAATCACTGCATGATACCTGATGACTAAGTGCCATCGTATATTAAAGTGGCCAATATCTCCCCTGATGCTGTAATTTAAAGCTCATTTGTAGAGAATGAAAAGTAGTTACACTATGAGCATGAGGAAGCTTATATATATAATTACACTGATGTCATAGTAAATATAAAAATCAATTTTTATTTTTAAAATTACTGCAATAATAACGATGACAACAACTGTCCCAGAGTTCCTTTGCACATTGAGATTACATACTTTAAGGTTTACTTCTGAATGAACATGTTTGATACAATATTGAAATGCAAATCTCTGATCCTTGCAGATGCAAAACATAAGTAGCCTTCTGCCTTCAATTCTTATCTTGCCAATTGCCTTTTGGATTTCTGAGAAAACTTCAACATCAGAGTTAATTCTGAATGGGGTTACATTCTCCTGTTCAGTCAGTGAGCAATCTTATGTTTTCTTGAGTCTGTTCAATGAACAGGTGGCAGCCATGGCTATGGAAGCTTTTCACAAATACATTGTGTGAGCCAGTTGCACCCATTTCTGGATTGGGAGGCACTGCTCAAAATCATTCATGTCTTAGTCACCTCCCACCTGGACCTCTGTAATGCATTCTATATGGGGCTGTCCTTGAAGAGTGTTCAAAGTTTTAGCTGGTCCAGAATGCAACAGCACATACAGTTTTGGGCACACTGTGGTATGCCTATGTAATACTGCTGCAATGGTTCCCAATAGCTTCGGGGGACCATTCAAGCTGCTGGTTGTCACCTTTAAAGCCCTACATAACATGAGACTAGGTTACTTGTCTTTCTCCATGGTTTCTATCTGTTCTACATCAATAAAACAATATCATCCAATGGGTTCCCAGAAATGTGCCTTCTCTGTTATGACAACTGCTCTGTGAAACAGCGTCCCTCCTGAAATACAGAAAGCACTACTGTATTAGTCTTTCACATGGTCATGATGACCCTAGGCCAGTGGTGGCAAACCTATGGCACGCTTGCCAGAGGCGGTACTCAGACTCCTCTTTCTGGGCATGCGCACCGTTGCCCCAGCCCCACCTCCACCAGCGGCCCTCTCCTCACCAGCAGCCCCCTGGAGGAGAGTCGCCCCCGGGTGCAGCCAATGTGGAACAGCGCAGCCAAAGACATGGCAGCCGGGCAGCGGGGACAAGACTCCACCCTCATGCCCTGTCACATGCAGATGATGCTGCAGGATGCGGGAAGAGGGCGTGGGCACCATGGTGCTACTGGGCCACCTGGGCGATCTGCGGCAGGCCATGGAGAAGATGGGTGGCCCACGGGGCAGGGATGGTGTAGGGGATGGGGGGGTTGGGCATTTGGTCTCTAACAGGTTCACCCTCACTGCCCTAGGCACTGGGGTTAGGACATAAGTATGGAAGCTGTGTAACATCTATGATCAAGTGGAAATTTAAACCCGATTCTTCCCATTCCAGTCTAAGACTTTAATTACACACACTTCTCTCATTGAGAAATAAAGTAAGAATGGAGAAATTTGCAATACAATAGCCATATAACACAAAAGGATAATATTTCTCTGTTGAGAAAATCTTAGCAGTGTAGTTTGTGGAGCTTATAAATCAGAATATGAATATTTACTTCAGGAGGAAGATTTGAGGGATAGTCAAATTCCTTTGATCCTTTTCTTGTAGGCCATGTAGACAATAAGAAAGATCACCATGACAGGAATATACAAGCTCTGTTGCCAAGGCAACAAGAAATAAAATTTATTTTAAGCCCACTACAGACAGATTACGTCTGGAAGTGGCTCAGACAGACACCACTCTAATTCACTGAAATACAAGAAGGTGGAGGAGTACAATACAATCTGACTTGCAAAGTTCTGTTATTAGAGCAATGTGCCATTGATTTTTTTAGTCTAGTCTGTTTACCTGCTGGCCATAGAATTCTGTCTTCACTTCTTATGCTCAGTATTTCCCTCTGCAGAAGAAGTGTTGAAAAGAGAATGGCTTGGCAAATATTGCTGTGGAACGTTTTACAAATCATCCAACAAGACTAGTAGGGGTGTCTTCAGGATATGGTTGGTTTTTTTTTTAAAGAAAAATGATAAGCATAATAATGTGAATCAGTCTCTGTCTGATTGTTATGTGTATTGTTTCAATTGCACCATTGTGGGTGGTAGCTTGACTATTTTTTTATCACATTTTGCAGATAACACTGATGTTAATGTCTTACTGTGAACAACCCAACCTCGCTCCAAACACCACTTCTGCCCTGGCAGCATGGGTGGCTCCTAAGATCATTCAGACAATAATATCAGAGGTCAACTTAATGACATAATATCAGAGCAAATGAATCTCTAAATGCAAACACACCTCCCCCCAAATGGGGGCCAGATATGGGAAGGAGTGTGAAATATCTCATTTTCATAAAACTGCAGTTTTGTTTTGTTTTGTTTTTTAATCCCATAAACATTCTTCTTACAGAATAATAATAATAATAATAATAATACTTTAATTTATACCCCGCCCTTCTCCCGAGGGACTCAGGGCGGCTTACAGGTAAGTAAAAACAGAGCTATACAATAAATATCTAAAAACCAAATTAAAATATATATTAGATAAACCTGTTGTTAGAAAAATTATAAAATCCCTATTAAAATCCCTATAAACCCCCCCCCCCAGGCCAATCCCGCTTGATGGAAAAGCCATGTCTTGAGGGCACGGCGGAAGGAGGGGAGATCCGGAATAATCCGGATCTCTGGGGGAAGTTCATTCCACAAGATGAAGACATTTGTTTCCGCACTTAGGAAACCATAACCTCCAGAGATTTTTCTATGAGGGGAAAGGAAGGAAAAGAGAAAGGAGATAGAAAGTATCAAATTGGAAAGAGACGACAGGCAACACATACACATGTCTAACAGTGATGCTCTTTGCTGAATAATACTTCCCTTTTTGGACCACAGATCTGTCAAAACAGCTTGCTGCACTTCAAAGTAATTTCCTCCTTTTTTAAAACACAATCAATACGTCCACAAAGATGGAGGTTAGTAGATGTACATTTTATCTGTGAATAAATGATGGACACAAATTGCTTTAGGCAGGGCTAGCACGTGCTATTTCCCATTACTACCTTTTCTTAGGGAACGAACATCTCATCTGGAGCC
Source organism: Protobothrops mucrosquamatus (assembly GCF_001527695.2). Taxonomy (NCBI): domain Eukaryota; kingdom Metazoa; phylum Chordata; class Lepidosauria; order Squamata; family Viperidae; genus Protobothrops; species Protobothrops mucrosquamatus. The sequence continues at coordinate 127,556 of NW_015388637.1, read as the reverse complement.
CATATCTTTTATTATTTTAAATGCAAAAGCACAGCAGCAAAAACTCTGTTGTTTGGTCAGAAAGAATTGGTGGCTATCTAACATCATGCTTTAATACACGTGAAAGTGAAATCAAATTGCATAGAAAACTAGCCTCTAATACTCATTTAATCTTAAGATTAATTGTGCTATTAGTAGTTTTTAGACGGTTTAATGTTTGTCTGTTGGAGAGGTAGCATCATCTAGCAGAACCGTCTAGCTCACAGGTTCAAACTCGATCACGTCACATGACGTATCATGATGTTTTTCGCCTTTGCAGAGCCGGGATGGGCGTGGTCTGTGCATGACGCATCCGGCCCAAGGGCTGCCAGTTTGGACCCCTGGTCTACATCATTCAAATAAGCAGTATAACATCTCAAATGTAAAGTTAATATCTTTATATCCTTTATACAGCAGCTGCTGGAAGAAATTAATAGGGAAGAGTATGTTAATAGTGAAAAAAAAGCTCAAGTCCTATTGACTACATGGCTACAACCAGGACTTTTTTTCTCATAGGACGCCCAGAATGGAGTTCCGGCACCTTTTTTGGATGGAACCTTGTAGGGTAGGCAAGGCGGGTTGTATGACGTGTGTGAGTTCCAGCACCATTTTTTTTTTTTTTTTTAGAAAAAAGCACTGGCTACAACTATATAGATTCCTCAGTATCAGGATTGAGGTGAATTGGAATTGCCTTCTTTCAGGATGTTTCTGTGACATCCCCATCTACCTTCTTCTGCAGAGGTCTTCTATTCACCTATTAATCAGACCAGAGGCCACTTAATTTCCCAGTCTGGACAAGGGAGATCAGTGGTGCTACCTATTAAGAAAAGAATATGCTAGAGAATTCACCCTCCCTGGAGCAGACAAGTAGAAAAGAATTTAAGTTCAATCTGTGGCCATTAACATTAGTGCTTGCAAACTACAAATCATTCAAGCCTATCATTTCTGCATCTGGTGGCTCTGCCAGTGTTTTGATTTTCTTGTCCTATTGCATATTCTGTGACATGTGTGCAAATTAAACAGAAAATGGTAGAACAAAAATGGTTCTTCATTTATTGTAACTCCCAAACTCTTTCATATATCCTTCAATAATTTGCAGATTTTTAGCTTAGAATCAATTATATGATGTATGTTTTCTCATACCAATCTCAGGAAAGGCAAAGATACCAACCAACATGGACTAGGGAAGAGGAATTTTTTCTCCATATCCTTTCAATTTTGAAAATTTTATTCTACAAAATAAACTGGACTTTTAATGAAAATTTATGAACTTCTTAGCTAGGACTAACTGTATGTTTATAATAGCAGAAGAAAGTGTATTTGTTATCATAATTCTTAAATGAACCAGGCTTCTATTGTATAAAATAAAAACCTATGCTAAAACTTGATAGAACTTAATCCCTCAAATCAGTTAAATAAATCTAAATATTATTTCAATTCTGTCAAGAAGACATTATTAGTAGTTCCGTTTTTTAAAAAACAGGCATCTCTTTCTCTCTGTAAACTGCTTGAATTTTGGTGGACTACATCCTTTCCTAATTGTCTACTAGACTGCATATTTAACCCACTGCTATCAAATAGGGAGAAAAAAAGACATTTGTTATTAGATAGTTTATTACAATCAAGACATTTGTTGAATTCCAATGATAATCAGTGGGAGCCCTGGAATTTCAGGTTTCCAAATGCAGATTTGGACTCAGTCCCAGAGTCAAATTGGGTGGCTTCCAAGTCAGTCTAAAGTAAATCTGGCTCTTATCCAAATTGCTAAATTTGAGTCCAGATCTGTTTTTTGAATCATGATACATCTCAACTTGGAAGGGTTAGAAAGTGACCTTAGAAAAACAATGATCCCAACCATTTATCAAGGGTATCTCCTTCACTCTGATCATATGCTTCTTTAGTCAAGGTAATCTATGGCTTCAAAGGTATCATGGAATAAGACTTCAGCATACTGCTTTGCTTCTTACCTGGCTGCCTTGATATGGCTTATAATGTTAAAAATCTCTAACCTCCTTTCCAGATCCCAGCTTTGCACCTCAAGTGGGAAGAACTCTATGGTGCTTCCACCATTTTGACATCTGCAAGGGGTGAAGTCATTCTTGAACAGTTTATCACCCATCAATTGTAATTAAATATGTTTATATTAAATTATGTGATGTAATTAATGTAAAATCTTTTAGCCGGTGCTGTTGTTAGAACCAGATGCTGAAGCATCAACAGTATTTCAACATGACTGTGCTGCCTTGCCAGCTGTCTAACTGTAATTACTTTAATCTCAGCTTGTTATCTAATTATCAGCTTTGTAAAGGGAAAAGTACCCTCTAATGTGTACTGATTGTTTCAGATGATGATGAAAAGCATGAAACAGCTGTCAGATATCTTAGGCCTGTTTATCTAGACTGAAAAACTTACCAATGAGGGCTGGTTGGCTTCAACTCTCCCTGACAGAAAGCACAACAGAGAAAGAGTTGGATAGAAAGAGCTTTTCCTACATCATTTGTCTTTTGGATTGCAAATTAGCTATTTGTATAAGCACATACACACCTTAATTTGCCTTTCAGAGTGGTGCCTGCCTTGCATATGAAAGGACTGCATCCTTACATGGCTGCACATTCTTTAAGCAGAAACAAACATAATTGCTATTGTTGGTCTGAGCAAACCCCATGCAAACGCCTTTCAGAGTATGAGTAGCATACTATGTATTAGGAAGCCTAGAAGTGATAAGTTCTTTAAATTTTCTCCAAGGACAAAGAAAGAGGTCCAACCTCAGATGGAGACAACTGGCCTCTCCAAATTTACCTTAACTGCACTATGGTCCTTGCTTGCCCAACAATAGAGTTTCAGAGAAAACCAGGCAGAGGAGCTGGGAGAGAAATGTCAAAAGAATTGAATCCAGAGGATTGACAGCTTTTTAGTTTTCCACAGCATTGCCCACCCAAGGGAATGCATGCTGTTTACACAATTTTTCTTTCCTTTTTCTTTTTATAACCAGTCAGAAGGAAATTATAAAGAGAAAATTATAAACATGGCAGGGGCAAAAAAAAGAAACCCCTGTCTTTCTTTGTGTCATTCTCTTCACCAAACCTCTGGAGGATGGAATTGCATTCTATCTTTTTCTGTAGAACCCTAGAATTGAAAATGGCCATTTAAAACTTTCCTTGCTCAAATACAGGAATCCAAAATAAAGTATCTCAAATAAATGGACTTTGCTTGCTTGAACAATCAAATTGAACATGCCTTCCTGTTATTTAAGACTATTGTTCCATAACCTGAGATGCTTGTCAGCACACTGAGATGCTTGTCAGCAGGTTGAACTTCTGTATGGCACTTTCACAGTTACTATAAAACTACTAGAAAGTATCATACTTTCCCTTTTTCATCAAGTTATTGACAAAATGTGGAAAAGTTCCAGTCTATTGTGACTCATTCCAATTTGATTGATTGATTTCAATTTGTTATGTCACACACTCCAGCAGATTTTAGATGACTTAGAAAATCTAATACTAAGTTGAAACAAAAATGTAGACAAAGAAAATAGCCCAGACAAAACACAACTATTAAGCCACCGTGTGACATTTCCCACCGACATATGGGCACAATGAGAAGTATCCATTACTGTTTGTGCCACAGCAGTTTAAACCAGCTGTAGCTTCTAGATGGTCTTCAGAGGCAGCCCCATGTAGAGTGCATTGAAGTAGTCCAGTCATGAGGTGACCACGGTGTGACAGACCATCAACAGGACCTTCAGACAAGAAAACAGTGCAACTGGTGCACAAATGTATCAGTGTAAAGATCTTTCTGCCACAGCAGCAACCAATTCTTCAGGCTGAAAAAGTCTCGAATGGGGAAATGTAACTTCATCCAAAACTAGTGGAGGAAACTTCCCCAACCCAGAGAGGACAGAAGCCACGCCACTCAATCTCATCAGCAATGAGTCAAAAACTCCATCCAGATCTGAACAGTCACTGGGTCAGTATCTTGACAGTTTCATTTGTACAGTCCTGGGTGGAAGTATAAAACTGGGTATGATTACAAACATACCCAGATTACAAACATGGCTATTAAAAGCACATAACAGCCATGAGGAGCAATTGATGATCGTTTTCAAGCCTACTATGTATCTATCTACCAGACATATCATCAAGTCTTTGTTTAATTACCTTACTAGTCACAATTTTAGGGGATATCTCATAAAATGTTCTGTTGAAATCAAGTGATGTTAGGTCCACTGCATTCTTGTACTGCTGAGTCTAAGAATGGCTTCTTAAGGCATACATCACCATAACGACTGTGCTACAGGAGAGGACTTGACCAGGCAAGAGAGACATGGATATAGCACACAGTTACCAGAACTCAGTCCCAAGACCCTGTCACTAATTTTGGAGTCATTGGCTCAAACCTAGTCTAGATAAATAAATAGACAAGACTGAATCCCAGTCATTTCCACAGAATCAACCCAGCCAATGGCTGACTTCAAGCAATTCCAAGTGACTGATAGATGTCTAGTATAAACCTCATAGCAACCCAGCAAGGGCTCCCTCCTTAACCCAAAGGGACCAAGCAACTCAAAATAGATTTACAGGCAGCAATCTGTGTTTGCAATTCTAGTTTTGATTTTTTGAAAGATGTTCACTTTACATCTGGAAACATCAGCCATATCTAGTCCTTCATTGGATGGATGGTAGTGGACATTTACCACAATATTGCTTTTATTTTACTTATGTTAAGCTAATTGCTCTCTTGTACCATTAAATTTATTCCCTTAGATTTCTCTATAGATGCTTAAATACATCGAAACTTCATTATTTCTATTTCTTTAGTTCTTTCTAAACAAATTGTGTTCTTCAATGTCTGTATCATCCCAACATTTCTCAGTTATATTTATTAAATCATATTTGCTTTCCTGCATTAAGAATTTAAGTCCATCTGAACATTATGATATAGGCAACTAAGTCCACAAACATTTTGATTTTGTTGAGTAATTTACTAGTATAGTTACTCCTCCTGCTACTCTTACACTTTAAATTTATTTTCTGACATTCTTATTTAGGCGTGTCTAACTCCAATGCTCACATGGCTCACTTTGGGGCATAGGTGTCTCAGGGTTGGGGAGGCAGTAGTGATAAAATGTGTGTTGTCATGATATCAATACAGCTGAGATAATTTGTGTTAGGTGTACATTACAAGTTCACGAAATAAGAGTTTGCATCGTGACATTACTGGACCTATGTAATCCAGCAAACAAATCACTGTTTGCTGCAGACAGCTATGGTTTAAGGCCTTTATTAAGTGTGACATATTTTGGCAAAATACATTTTCATTGGCTTTCCAAGTGCCTTTTGCCAGCAATCTGTGACCATGGTTTCAAAAACCAAATCTCCCCTTTGAGGACCATTTCTTAGACTCTAGCCAATCATCTTCTCCCCCTCACAATTCTTCTTTCCCTTTCCCTTTCTCTGGAGGAAAAAAAAGGCTGAGAAGTGGTTGCCCCACTTTTTCAGCTTTTTTCCTAGAGCTTCAAACTTGGAGGTAATACGCTTCAAGCAGCAGCTTGTTGTTACGTATTTCTGTCTATTTTTTTTTCAAAATGAAAAGCAGAAATTCCCCCTTTTTTACAGGTTAACTTTTGTACCCCATATGCCTTTTTTATGTGATTTAGGGGAATAAACGCCTTTTTGGCCAGAGCACAAAATACTTAGTAATAACAGTTGTAGGAGCAAAATGCATAGTTATGTTTCCAAACAGAAGTAAAGCTTTTAGCATCTGTATTGCTGAGAAGTATCCAACAATATGATTTCACTCTAATCATATTTGTCTTTGCACTTCTATCTCTCTCTAACATGACTCTTTTATTGTACTTTTTTTTGGGGGGGAGTAATTCAAAAACTCCCAGTTTTGAAGCAATATATACCAAGTTATAAACATCACATTATAAAAAAGTTGTTGAGACTTTTGAAAAAGTGCAGAGAAGAGCAACAAAGATTATTAGGGGCCTGAAGACTAAAATATATGATGAACGGTTGCAGGAATTGGGTATGGCTAGTCTAGTGAAAAGAAGGACTAGGGGAGACATGATAGCAGTGTCCCAATATTTGAAGGGCTGCCCAAAGAAGAGGGGTCAACCTATTTCCCAAAGCACAAGAAGGCAAGACAAGAAACAATGGTTGGAAACTAATCAAAGAGAGATCCAACCTAGAATTAAGGAAAAATTTCCTGACAGTGAGAACAATCAACCAGTGGAACAGCTTGCCTTCAGAAGTTGTGGGTGCTCCATCACTGGAGGTTTTTAAGAAGAGACTGGACAGCCACCTGTCTGAAATGGCATAGGTACACCAGAATTAAATGGTGATGAAATGCAAAAGGCACAGACTTTGACAATACAGGTAAGTACCCATTTACCCAAGAAATTATTGGTAATAATTGCCAATTGGTAATAATGGTGATCATTTCCCAACATTTCTAAGGAATACCTACAATGGAAGTTATGATCATTATTCATGCCAAAATCAATAGAATCCATCTATCAGGATGCTTATGTGAGTACTCCATCTGGCTTTATTATCCTTTTTATTAATCTTATGCCACAATGTACCTTGTTATATTGCATGTTTTCTTTTCTTGGGAAAGAGGAGTTTATTTTACTACTTTATTCCTTGGATGCTTGAGAATTTCTCTTGAGGATGCTTCTGTGTTTATTGTTGAAGATGACAAGGGATGCTACTGTTTATCTTGTTTCCTGTTACTCACCTCTCCTTTATCCTGAAGACTCCCTGGCTGCCCTTCACTTCCCAGTTTTTTAAAAAGTGACAGAAGCTCCATCATATCTTACCGTGGGATTTACTTGAAGGATGGGCAGTCACACTAGGATGGAACAGAACAGATGGAGAGGTGATTGTACAGATCGAACATTCACACAGATTCCTTGGCTACTTTGTAATAACATCTACTCATCCCACTAAAATTTCAGCAAAATTATTTTGTTATTGACAGAAACTTCAACAGTAATTTCTCTTTTATCAGAGTGACTGAGAACCATTAGGGAAAAAAAGCAGAAGATTCTGCATGTCACTACTTTTAGTATTATTTCTCATCAACAATTTTTTGTATACTTTTTAAATGCCAATCCTGGTTTACTCAGGCAGGTGCTGGCAAAAGGTAATGCTATGTTGTGAATCTAAAGTCATGTTCCATTGCCAATAGGTCATTCAAACTTGGCAAAACTTGGTAATCAAGTTTTCTATTACTGATAACTTCCCTAGTTTTTCAAAATTCTTTGAGATGGGATTTGACTTTCATGGGAAAACCATTTGCTTCTGTATGTGAATTAGCTGAGTGTGAAATTATGAAATTGTTGTTCCTATCCAATTTAAAACAAATTCTTCTGGAAATCTTCACAATTACTTTTAGATTTTACCATCCTGAAGATTTCGATATTGTCCACGAATATGGCCAGCTCACTGCTCACACTAGTTGCCACATGTTTCCCACCCTTAGCACATGATCATTTAGGAAGAACTTTTTTAAAAAGTATCAGACTCAACTTCATAGACTCATTGCCCTATATTGAGAAAACTTCCCATTTAGTCTAATCTTCACTTTCTGTTTCCTAAAGATTAGCAGTCCATTAAGAAGTAAATCCTCATAAGTCTTTGGGGAAGAATTTGCTTAAAAACATTTTTAAAAAATCAAGTACTTTGTGTTAGCAGGGTGACTTCTACTACATACCTGTTGACACTGTGAAATATCTCTAAAAATTAGAAAGGAAAGATGCATTTTTAATCTCTAGAATTTGCTGGACATTAATAGAGTCATGCTCATGTCTTTCTGCTGACATTAACTCTTTATTGCATTATGAAACACATTCAATTCCAATTATTGTGGTTTTAAGTAGCCACCAGAAATTATGAAGAAATTTGGACCCCAGAAAGTTTTTGTTTCTCTCTTTTTTTACTGGTTCCCATATTTTAAGATATTTCCCCCTTATAATCACATTTGGTAGTATTGGATCCTACTGGTAGTTTCCCATTTCATTGTATGCTAAAAATAAAAACATTTTGTACACTATTTCCTATTGGTTCCACATCACCAACAACTTTCTGTAGATCACTGTCATCATTTAGGATTAAATCTTGGGTTGCCTTCTGTCTGATCAGTTTCAGGATCTACCATTTTAAGACAATCTAGACCAGTGATGGCGAACCTTTTAGAGACCGAGTGCCCCAAAACCACCCCCCACCCCGTCCCCACTCTGCCCTGCTCGCTGGACCACTCACCATCTCCATGGCCCGCCACAGATCACCCAGGCAGCCCAGCAGCGCCATGGTGGCCACGCCCTCCGCCCATGCCTTGTAGCATCATCTGCGTGTGATGGAGCGCAAGGGCGGAGTCTTGTCCCCACTGCCCAGCTACCATGTCCTTGGCTGCGCTGCTTCATATGGGCTGCGCCCGGGGGCAACTCTCCTCCAGGGGGGCTGCTGGTGAGGACGGGGCCGTGAGAGGAGGCAGGGCTGGAGCGACAGTGTGTGTGCCCACAGAGAGGGCTCCAAGTGCCGCCTCTGGCAGCCGTGCCATAGGTTCGCCAGCACTGATCTAGACATTCATTCGTTCGTTCGTTCGTTCGTTCGTTCGTTCATTTCTTCCTTCCTTCATTCATTCATTTGTTCACTAATTCATTGCTTCAATGTGAATGAGTGTAGTCTATGTGAAGTCTAATTGGTATCATTATTACAATAACTTCTCGCTTGCATGCTTCGCTGACTTCTTTTACTCCTCAAAATCCCTTTCAGCATTTTGATCAATAATGTAGATCCATTTGGGGTCTTTTTCCCCCTGATTCCTTCTTTCTCATGGAATCTTGTAAGGAAAAGTGAGACTCTTAGGAAAGGCGGGCATAATTTGAGGGCAAAGATAATGTATATTTAGGAGGGAACAGACAGTTCTGCACATTGTCAAAGCAAGAATATACAGTATTTGCAGCATTGACAACTCACATGCTCTCATACTGAGGATATTCCTCCATCTGATTAAGAGCTTGAGGTATGAGTGATTTTTTTTTTATCGGAAACACAGATAAATGTGTTTGCAATGAGTGAATAAATCATGGGATGAGTTGCCTGTCTACTATGAAGGTTACAGAATCCCACATACCCAATAAATATGAGTCCCAGCTATTTAGACCTTATCCAGTCTACCAGATATAAAATACATATTTAATAAAAGTTTGCTTTTATTTGCAAATATAGAGACAGAGCAAAATTGATGCAGACTATTTAAATCCACATGTTTCCCCAGAGGAAGTTTTCTGTTGCTTTACTTCTCACTTGATTTCTTTTGCCAGTTGTTCAAATGAATCAAATTGGTTAGCATGAATGCTATATTATGTGAAAAGAATAAGCCCCAAATACAGTAGAAGAAATCTTATGTCTGCAGAAGTGGCCTGAATCTCTACTGAATGGGGTTGGATTTTTTGTAGATTAAAGCAAACAGCTGTCATATGTTTCCCACCCTCAGCACATGAGGAAAGGATCAGATTTCTGAGGAAACTCAGTGGAAAAAGTTAGTGATGCTTAGGTTACTATCTTTAAGGCAAATGAGTGGCTGGATTAAATGATCCACTTACCCTTGAACAAACCTGTGAATTTAACATTTCTTTCTAATGACTATTCTGCTTCTCTTTAGACTTCTTTTAGACTTCTCTTCTCTCAGTCTTTGGAAATTTCAGCAGTGTGGAAGGATATTGTGCCTTCTGTGATGGTATGCTGACCCCAATTTTACTGGATTTCCAATTCTCTCAGTTTCAGACTTTTCTGCACCCAATGGCAAGACTTGAAAAAGAGCTTCTCTTTATTTCCCCCCCACCATCACCACACCATCCCAATTCCCAAGACCATTGCAAATTACTTCTTACTGTTGCCAAGGAAACTACGTGGACATGTCTATAAAATCATCAGGAGTCAAACTTGACTGAAATTAAGGCATAGGAGATAGTAGTACCTGATTGGCTTATCAGAGCTAGTTAAGATAAGAAAGGTAGCATTTAATTATTGCTTGGATGAAATTCTTCCAGGAAATAACAGGATTGTAGACTAGACTGGGAAGCTGAAAAAAAGAAACTTGCCAACTTCTATCGTATATAGCCAATATATATACATAATGCTTGTTTTTGCTTGTTTACCTGAGTGTAGACAAGACTTACAACTTGATCTCTCCTCATGTGATCAGGCCAATAGTATTCCTGAACTCATCCAGGAATCTTTTTGTCTTTTCTATTGTTTCACTTGTTCCAGAACAGTCATGGAACAGAAGTAGGGCTTGAGATTAGAACCTGTATTTTTGTTGTAATGGGCACTTTTCCAGCATCCATTTTTTGAGAAATGAGTCTCCTGTTTGTGGTTTTTTTCCCCCAGCAGTCCAAAGACCAGTGCGAGTTGCAGAGATACAGTACAGCAAAGCTCAGGAGTCAGGCTGTCAATTTAATACATTGTGTGAAAATTGGGGCCGAAGGTCGCCAGTCTCCCAATACACAAATCTCCCTCTGAGAATCTAATTTCATTCAGACTATCAGTTAGATTAGAAATGCCCTAATTATCCCACTGAAATTAAATTACTTTATGTAAGGGTGATATAATGAACAGCCATAAAGAAGCTGTACAACCAATCATTCTATTAGTCACAGCAAGACGAGACTATAACTAAATGGCCCTGGTTGATTATTGCTGGTTGGTCTCTGCTACATAAAAGTGAAGAGGGGCGGGGCGGGGGGGAGGAAAGAAACCCAGGAAAGATTTGTTCTAATTTCTCCTTTTGCATTTTTATTGAGAGCAAGCAATTTAATCCCACATGCTTGTCTGCAGGAGAACAAGTCACAGGATTAGCTTCTACAGGGAACTAGCAAGATATCCTATTTCTGGTGAAGGGATGTTTTCATAGGAGTCATGAATAAAATTTCAGATGGATGTGGTACTGTTGAAGTTTTTTTCCTTGAAAAGTCACAGAAAAATGCACAACTGATGTTTGGTATTGTGGTTAAAGTGCTGGCCTAGAAACCAGGAGACTGTGTGTTCTACTCCCACTTTAGGCATGAAAGCTGACTGGGTGACTTTGGGCTAGTTACTCTCCCTCAGTCCAACCCACTTCATAAAGTTGTTGTAGAGAAAATAGGAAGAGGAAGAAGGATTAGGTATGTTTGCTGCCTTGAGTTACTTGCAGAGTAACAAAGATGGATAAAAAAGATCTAATAAATAAATAAACTGATTTATAGAGTGTAAATGTGAAGACTAGAAAAGAAAAAAAGGAAGACTTCTCTTTCCCTAATCTTCTACCAAGGTCTGCGTGTCCAGACAAAAGATGACAAAAGTACTCTACTGATGAATATTTGGCTCAAGGCAAGAAACCACAGGTTTCTTGAGATTAAGGGCTACCCAGTTTTATTTGTTTTTATTTTTGATGATTTCTGAAAATCATAGAGCGGTAGCTAAGGAAGTATGAAATTGCTGGCAGGGCCATTGCCAAGCTTTTTTTGGTTACTTTTGGGAGCCTTGAGGGGTGTTGAAAAACAAATTGAGTGCCTTAAGCCTTTGTAAATTTTAGAACGCATACACTGTATCACCCCTTAACATAGCCAAACTAAAAGTTGGATTGAAAAATCACAGGAGTGTTCTGGGAGTTGCAAAAGGAGTGCATTATGTAACTATTTAGAATTCAGACAAGTAAAAGTGATCAGCCTAACAAAGTGAAGGTAGGCAAGCTTTGGCTGTATTAATCCTAGCAGAAGAGAGAAAAGAAGAACCTTTGATATGTGAAAGTTCTACACAAAATGCAACATTATTCCAAGCACTTTTACCAGTTATAACTATACAAAATCTCTCTAGACCAGGGGTCCCCAACCCCTGATCTGTGGACCGGTACCGGTCCGCAGCATGCCAGCAAAAGGGCCGCACAAGCAAGCAAAGCTCCATCCTCGGGATGCAGGCAGCATTCGAACCACACCCCCTCTGGTCTGTGGAAAAATCTTTCTCCATGGCACCGGTCTCTGGTGCCCAAAAGGTTGGGGACCTCTGCTCTAGACCATTTGTGATCCAACAGGATTCATGTACTGTTTGTTTTCATACAAAATGGCATACCATATCATACCAGAATTATAGTTCTCTGTTCCAGGTGTATTAGGAAAAGGTGGTAAAATTTAAATAGACAAGTTACAAACAGTTGCCAAAGTGTTTTTAAAAGAACAGTTCAGAAATGCATATAATGCATTCAGGCTTCAAATTTTGGAAAGTAAATCCTAATCTCAGATTCTTCAGTTTTGAACTTATTGCATTGAGTCGTCAGTGAAATTGAGACACACTGTTAACTGTTGGGGAGAAAATAAAGATCTAAATAAGATTATTGTTGCTTTCCAAAGGCCCCCCACTTTAATTCCCATGGGGTTGTTTTGGGAGGAGGAGAAGAAATCAGAATACAAAAAGATGGCACAATAGAAAATAGGCCAATTTACTGTCAATTTTCATCAGTGTGAGCTTAGAGTGCTACAGGCCCTGCTTCAAGATGCTTTTTGAGCTAAGTTCAGATTCTTATAAATATTCAGTGCAATACTTATTTGTACCATTCAAAAAAAAGAGGTGACCCATTTCAGGAATTATTTGTAATGCACACATACATCTCAAGTCTGTATACATGAGAAGCTTTCTAAATGTCATCTGAGGAATGCAAATTATGTCAACATTATTTAGCACTGGAATGTATGTGCTTAATTGCCATGTCTTGATGTGTTATTCTGGAATCTGTTCTCAAATACAGAGAGACTGTAGTCAAAAAAGCCAAGCACGTGTGCTTATTTTGTTTTATTGGTGGTGATGGTGGCACTTTAATTTGTTTTAGGCTTTCTATAATGGAGTGGAGTTTACAGTAAGGGGAGCTGCTGTTGAAAAATGGGAATAAATAACATGCCTAGAATAGGTATACTGGATGTATTGTCTTTGGGATGTTATCTAGTTAAAACTGTAATCCTCAATGCTTTTCTGAGTGCGAGGAAATTTATCTTTGAGTAGACATTTGCAGAATTGTGCTGTAAGCTAGCAATTTGAGCAAAGGTTCTTGGTGATGTTTCTTTTAATATTTTTTTATTTTATTCACAATGTTAAAATACAAATTCCAAGAAAAAAAAAAAGAAGAACAGAGCTAAACAACATAGATAGATAGATAGATAGATAGATAGATAGATAGATAGATAGATAGATAGATAGATAGATAGACAGACAGGCAGGCAGGCAGGCAGGCAGGCAGGCAGGCAGACAGACAGACAGATGATATAGATATATAGATATAGATATATACAGACAGGTATAGACATAGATATAGATATAGATATAGATATAGATATAGACAGACAGATATAGACAGACAGATATAGACAGACAGATATAGATATAGATATAGATATAGATATAGATATAGATATAGATATAGATATAGATATAGATATAGATATAGATATAGATATAGATATAGATGTGCATACAGAAAGAAAAAGCATAAAAAACCCAAACATATATATATATAATGCCCCACCTAGTTAAATACAGATAAATATATTTCAAGAATAATATTCCCCCCTCCCCTTTTGCAGAACAGGTCCACAATTTATGAACTTGTACAACTCTATTTACCCAAACAATTTGGTTGGGCAAATAGGTGATGTAGACCTGTTATGAACAATTCTGCCAATCTTGGTATGTGAATTGTTCTTTAATGAACCAAAACACAATCGGCACAATTCAGTTTAAACCACCTGCGCACAATAATACTATTCTGCTTTTGGCTTTTCCTTCTAGATTTAGGTTTTTTTTTCTGAAAATAGGAGATGGAAGATACAGTTCTGGTTAGTTTGACAGTATTATTCTTTCACTGAAGAAACTGACAGAGGATGTAAAAACAAATACTGTTTGTATTTGATTTCTGAGATAGAGAAGAAGGGGAGGGTGTATTCTCGTATGAGGAAGGGGGGAGGAACCTGCTGTGAAAAATGGAAAACACGAGGTTGATCATGCCTCATCACATCTGCCAAGTTCAATCTGCCATTACAGAGGGTGAGCTGGCTAAACTATGTATAGAATTGACTGACAACATTTATCTTACTCACTGAATGATTTTGGTTTGTGTAGTACAACATATGTCTTTCCACCATGTCCATGAATACATGGTTTGTTAAGAGCAGTTAATTAGTAGCGATGAACAATAACTTAATGGATGTGATTATCTCTGTTAAACTATCCCGGAGACCTTACCATTTGTCCTGCTAACACAATCCCTGAATATTGTCAATTTGCAAGAGATTCTTGAAGAACTGTGCTTGTGACATCAAAACTTAGATGAATACTTTTCAGAAAACATTTCTAAGTTGAAAAGAGGAGAAGGAGTCAGTATTTAGCAATAGCAACAGCACTTAGACTTCTATACTGCTTCACAGTGCTTTACAGCCCTCTCTAAGCGGTTTACAGAGTCAGCATATTGCCCCCAACAATCTGGGTCCTCATTTTACCGATTTGTGAAGAATGGAAAACTGAGTCAACCTTAAGCCGAAATGCTAGCAGCAGAATTAGCCTGCCTTATTGCATTCTAAACACTGCACCACCACAGCCCCTGAAAGAATCTCTCTTAGGATATCATAACATATTTCCTACCTTTGGTGCTTAAGCTCAATCATGCCAGGAGACAAATATTACTGTGTTAAGTACTTCTCCCATTCTGAAGGTCTTTATTGTATGGTTAGCATGTGAAAGGGCAGAACTTTTAAAGGAAATTCCTTGAGTAGACCATGCTGTTTATTCTTCAGAGGATCAGGAAAATAAGTATCCAAAGATGAGAGTACAAGCACTACCTACTTGGTTCAGCAGTAGAGAGTTGACTGTTGACTGGTAATGGAGAAGAATTCAGAGATGTGCAAGTAAAGAAACCAAATTTCCACCAAAAAGTCTGAACTGCTGAATTTTAGGCTGTCCTTGGATGCTTTGAATATGGCTCTTGCCATTTATATGTTCTTTCTCCTATAATTTAGGACCCGATGTACATTTTTTAAAGAAAAAAAGAATATGACTTTAATATATAATAATGGAAAAGAGAAAAAAGAAAACAAAAAAAGTGAAAGAACCCTGCAAAAAGAAACAGGAAAAATGAAAAACAAAAAATATACTGCAAATAAGGGGTAGACACATAGAGAAAACCATCCAGTCTAATTTTTAAGTAGCTCATTAAGTCTTGACTACATGAAATATTACTAATCAGACTTTCAATTTAACGGACAGTCACTTCATAAGACACATGGGGGGGGGAGAGAGATTCAATATTATAAAATTGGAGTTGACAGTCTTTCCAACACTGAGAGTAACGTGTGTGTGTGTTTGTGTGTGTGTGTGTGTGTGTGTGTCCTATGTTTGGAAAATCCATTCTTGCCCCTGATTTCCAAAAAAATGTTTTATCTATAATTCACATATTGAGATTATCACAGAGAATAATTTTACTATATGAATAAAAATAGAAATTATACTTCTCTCCCAATCTGTTCCAAATGTGTTTCATGGCCTTTAATACAATAGAGCTATTGCTAAATCTGGAACTAAATATGCCCCCTGTCAGGCCCCCAAACCAAGAAAGACACACATTTTTAAGCAGTTTCCTTTATTGTTCCTTAATCAAAGACAGAAATCATGCCAATTACTTGTACCATTAAAAATATACTCTGAGAGGTTCTAGGGAGAAGCTATCTTGACTTTCTTTTTCACAACCAAATTATCCAAACTTCACTAGCTCTTGATCCTCTGGGATGCAAGCCCTCCTTCCTGGGAATCCAGACTACATCCCATCCCATCCCATCATATCAGAGAAGCCACATAACTACTTTCCTGTATCCAGCAAGACCATCACTGCAGATTTTGATTTTTCTGAACATATATCGCAAATGCCAATAATTTAATAGTATCAAGTGCTTGGTGACCAGATTCTGCAGATTGGATAATCAAAGGGTCACGTCAGCTCCCAATATTTTGTGTCAACATTTTAAAAAGCTTAATTTAATACTGGATAATAGTTATCAGACTATTACCTGACTTCAGAATCATGATTTACACCAATTGTGATCTTACCTGGCTGCAGTAACTCATCCCTCATTACCATCAAGATAAAAAAACAACAACTGCAATACATCTTACCAGAAACTGTCTTTGAAGACTATTTGGAAATTGTAACAGGTGCAGAATGCTGTGTTAATCCAGCTGGTTGTAATATGTAACCCTACTACTTACAGTTCATTTTCAGATGCAATCTAAAATGAGGTTTCAACTCAAAAAGCTCTGTGTGGCTTGGCAGCTACTGTACATACGTGCAGACCTGTTGTTTCTAACTTGCATTGGTCTGAATTTCTCAAGCACCGAGGGAGAGAAACTCTTCATTCTCAAGTTCTGCACTTCTGGGAATGAGTGGAAACAAAGCTAGGAGATGCTGCTTCTCAAGGGCAGTCCTCGTGTGGTGGAATGAGACCAGTGAGATGAGAACAGCCCTTTCCCCCAGAGCTTTTCTCTGGGAATGCTCTTATTGCTTCATCTTTTACCTTTATTTATTTTGCATATTTGTTATGTTTATTATTACGGTGTATGTTGCTCCTTACCATTATAAGCATAGCTTAGTTTATTTGTTACTATTTTTAATCATACTGTGGATGTTATAAACTGCTGAGAGTCACAAGGTGGCAGCAAGTTATAAATTAATTAAATAATCAATGAGCAAGCAAGCAAATTCAATTTTGTCAATTAAGTGAGGGTTTAATTAAAGGGCATCATCACAGACCCCCAATATTATTGAGCAAAGAACTTTATACCAGCATGGGGAAAATCATCTACATTGGGAAGTAGATTGTTTTGTAGATTTCATGATATCTATTATTTCTTTGAGAGATAAAGATGCATGAAATAGCCAGACTGATCATGTGTCATAAATAGCTCTTATATACAAACTGAGTTCTATTTCACCTAGTATGGTCACTGGAATCATTATTGAGTCAATATAACCATCCCTATTATTGTACAAAATAAGAGTAGTAGACTTTTGAGCCATACCTTATCAAGGTTAGAAAAGACTCTCATTGAAGTTTTGGGGGAGTTGGAACAATATCTGAAAACAGCTTGGTTTTTTATCTGTTTCTGATTATGTTCCCTCCTGTAATTCTGTAAAAGAATTGAGTTGGGCTGAGAAAGAGAGTGACAGTCACAGAGCAGATTTTATGCCAAAGTAGAATTAGAACTCACAGTCCCCAAGATTCCAAAATCAGGGCTGGCCTTCAGCAGACTGAGTAAGTTTGCCACTAAAAGAAAAAAGAGAGTATAGAAAAACAAAACCCATAGTCTCTTTCTACCTCCATATAAAAAAAACCATCATAAACATAATCACAGTGATGTGCAAATTGAAGTTGAACGATTCAGAGGAAGAATTCAATGGTTGTACCAATAGTAATAGAAACTCTTGGAGCAATACCCAAAGGGTTGCCTAGATACATGGAAATGTTGAACTTATCAGACCTGAATATTCTGACTTTGCAAAAAAAAACCCATCTTATTCGGAACTGCCTATACAGTATACTCAGACATTACCTTAACATCTCTTAGGTCCTTGGTTAGGACTTGAACTGTTACGTTTTTACCAGTTGTGAATTGAATTGAACATTAAATCTTAAATAATAGAAGAACCAATAATCTGCTCGCTTTTCATGAGAACTGAAAATGTGCAGGCCGAAGAAAAGTGCTTCACACTACCTAATACTAATGCTGGCTAATAGGAACCTTACATTTTCCATCTAAGACCTGGTTATATAGTTCCATGCAACTAACTTGGTTGATCCCAGGTGAGCTGAGAGCAGAATGTGAGCCTTTGTAAAGGAGATTTGATTCTAGATCTTGTCCATTCATCAATCCTTGTCCGTCCTTCTGCTCACTTCCTGAAGTTGCAGCATGTCCTCCCTACCCAGCTGGCACCAGATGTGTTGTCAGCCACCACTGTATATCCCAAGGCCTCCAAGTGGCAGTATGCAAAATCTCAGGTGACACTCACCTGGAAGTGCTTGGCCCTCAACAGCTGTAGCCCCTTGATTACCTTCCCCACCTTGGCAGCTTTGTGCCTCCACCAATTCGATGGCTTGTCAATTCTGCTTAGCTATCACTTTGACTGACTGGAATGAGGGAAAAGGGAGTGTGGGGTGTAGACGAATGGTTAAAATTAATTGCTACATAAGAAAAAAATGAAAGATAATTATTCCTGCTTTCCTGTCAGTGCTTGAGGGTAGATGACCTCATTAACTTGCAGCTTGTACACAATTCAATTACTAGGAGATGGAAAATACATTTTAATTACCTCAGTGGCTTATGCTCCATTCATCTCCATTTGCATGGCTTTTATGCTATTGTGTTTTGAAGAAGTAGCACCCTCAGACTATGGCAATCATAAAAGCTTGATTCTTACCACAGTTATACCTGTATGAGGTAAGATATTAAATATGTGCAGTTAACCATTTGCTGGCTATTGGATTAGAAGTTTCTACTACAATGCTAATGTATTTTCTTACAATAATTCATTTCATCCTCTCATCCTTTATGGAAAACTCATTCAATGTAGATCTGACATTCAACATCTGTCATCTCACCATTGCCTTTCTTTTAATCCACCAGTAAAATGAGTTGCTGGTCTATGAGATAATATATTCAGAACCAAAACAGCTTTTTTAAAAACATCAAATGAAACCACAACTACTTCTCAAGCTCTTTTAGCCATGGTTATCAAGGAAAAATTATAAGTACATGATCCTCAGAATTGTCTAACAATTGGTTGTTAGCCTCCTATGGAAAAGCACTCCTGAAGCAATGAATCATCATCTTCCTCCCTATGTTTTAAATCTGAATCAGATATTTTGCTGCTTGAAGTAAAGGACAGAATGGAGCCCCTTCAGAAGACAACCTGGATGGTAATTTAATGATAGTCCAGCCATGTCCTCCCATACTACAAAGAACTAATTTGATGTGCAGGGCAAGGTAGCTGTCTTGTTCTGCTGAATACTAGAGTGCATAGATATTGTTATTTGTCAGAAAACAGGAGAATCAGTCAATTGATCTTTGGATTTCTCTAATCCAACTGATCTTTGGATTTTTCTAATGTAGTGAACAATAGTTAAATATAAAAATAGGAAACCACTTGGGTGGTCATCTTTTTAGGCCTGCCAGTGATATGTTCACAGGTGAGGAATCCCTTAGAGAACAGACTATTTGTTCAGCATTTTTACTTTGATTAAAATTATAGCTCTGGTGATTACAGTTGCTCCTTTTAAAAATCCATTATAAATCCCTGACCTGTGGAACCTGTGTGGAAGTTCTCTCAAGGAGGAACTTTTTTTCATTTATGCAGAATGTGCCAAAATCCTATCAACTCTTCCTAGGTTTGTGTATCCCAAATTCCCCAGGCAAGAATCCATTTATCTTGACTTTTTGCGCTCCTATGACTTTGAGTGTGGCATAAATCATACCCATGGTACGCTGAGCATAGGTGTAGGAGAAGAAAAATGCTTTGGCATAAAAGTGTTTTTCCATTGGAAGGACCAGAACAGGTAACAATACTCAGATTTAAGTAACAATACTCAGATTTAAGAAATGTGCCCAGCACCAAGGCAAGTATCATCTTGACTTCTACTCATGTGGTCTTCAAAGAGAATGTAAAACAAATGTCAGTGGGACCGTTCCACTGAAATTGTAAGGCTTTACAATGCTAAACTTTCTTCAGATTATGCCCAAACATTCTTTAGAAACATAAAATCATATACATTCACACCAGAATCACAACAATTTTTGAAATCCGATTAAAATTAAATAAATTAATTTTTATTCCATATAGTTTGAAGACCATTTGTGCTTTCCAATTCATTTTCTAGAAATGGAGACAGACATGCTCTTTCTAGGTATATCTGTTTATATTCATAAAAACATAAAAAGCCCTGCCAGATTACAACCTACCTCAGTGATAGGAAGTTTGATGCCCATAACCATCATTTTTTCTGCAACATATCCCTTGATATCTATCAGGCCTCATCTCCACTTGACTTGTTTTCCTTTTTTGTGAGAGTGCCAATAATGTTGATTCAGAATTCTAGTTGCATACTTTATGTCTGACTATTTTGTACAGTATTCTGTTCCCCACAATGGAAACCCATAGATTGGATTGATTGACTGATTCATTGATTCATTGATTATATGCCACCATGGTAAACTCTTAGTGATGATAATGACAGGAATTCTCCTGGATGATCTGCTTCAGCCTGGTCCTTCAGGTTATCACTCATTGCCACTATAATAAAATCCATTCAGGTATCAAAAATATGATAATTTGAGCCCTGATCGATTGCACCTTGAGTGAGAATTCTGAATTGATTGGTCTGATGATCCATTTGTTTGCTGTTTGGCTATCCATGGTATTAGGAATCCTTTTCAACAGAAAAGTTAAAAAAAATTAAAAATGTAAGGATAGGTCTTCTTATCCTATGTATTCAAAGTCTTACTTTTACTTCCATACTACAGTATGTCACAGGCAAAACCATTGCCTGCACAGTTCTTTTCACTGTAGGTCTAGACATGTCATGGCATCTAACTATCTTTAATTAGGCTTTCATTGCTACCCTAACAAATGCTAGTTTGCAGTATATACCTTGGTTGTTTGCTTTTAACTGTTAATAATTGATTGTAAAAGGCAGAAGCTACATCATTTCAATATGTTCATGGTCGGTTTTGAAGCTTTGCTGTTCTTATTAATTTGGTCTTCTTTATGTCTAATCTTAATTCCTATTTTTGAAGTGTTCTTTGACTTTCATTACTAGAGATTCCAGATCATTTGAATTTTCACCTATTAGAGTAGTGTCATCAGCATTGCACATGCTGTTAGTATTTTGCTTCTAGTTTTAAAGCCATGCCCATTTTCTTCCAATCCTGCCTCCCTTAATATATATTCAGCACATCTAGCATAAACTGAAGGAAATAACTCTGTGTAATAAGACAAATTAGAAATAAACATATTTCTAATTCTGTCCATGCAAACTCATACTTATATTGGTAAATCGTTTAAAAATCCATTTGCATTTAAGTAATAAGGCCACGTGCCAAGTTCCAGCCTTGGGTTTTTGCATTCTCTAGGCTATCAGGCTAAGAAGAAATAATGATACCCCATAAAATGTACCATAAATGATATTTTCATTTTTCTTGAATGATGTCATTTTTCATAATGATGATTATGCATCTAGTGGCATACCTACAATATATCTTTCTTCACATTGTGATGGCAGCCAGAGTACATCTATCACCACTATTTAACATAGTCCTCCCTATCTTAAAGCATCTTATGAGCCTGAGAACTTCTCAAAGGCATTTGCCAGAACTTTAGAAAAAATTTGGACTATGTGGAATTGTTGGACTGAAGATGGCTCTGTGATAGAATAAAAAAACTGGCAAGTAGACCAGCTTTTCTTAATTCCTCTCCAAACAAGGAGAGGGCTTGAGATCACCTAAAGTGCTTCAGACAATTGCTCCTCATGAGGAGACTGCAAGACAGCAGTTTGCCAGATTTAGTGCTCTGATGAGGGAATAGCCATCTTGGTCAAACTGTGGTTCACACGTTTGAAAGGACACCGGATTCACATACTGTCTTTTGTAAATGGCTTGCTAACTGCTTTTCAGTTATTAGGAACCTTTGGTTTTACAGCAATAGATGAGTTTCCTTCAATCCTTAGTGAAAGTACTATTTAGGATTTTAAAATGTTTCTGGAATAAACAGCCAAAGAGTGATTAAGACTGATTTTAGAAAGTTACAAAAGGACTAAGGGACAAATAAAAAAATAAAAAGAAATAAAATTCTAAGACATTACTTGATGAGACTAAAGATCAAGATTGTTAGAAATAAAAGGAAGGAATATGCAGTTAGTTTATGTGATCAAGATTAAAATAGATATCTCGTTATCTCTGGTAATTCTTTTATATATATGTGTCTGTGTGTGCGTGTGTGTGTATAGTACATATTTCTAAAAAATATGGAATGCTTCACAAATTTGTGTGTCATCCTTGCGCAGGGGCCATGCTAATCTTCTCTGTATCATTCCAATTTTGTGCTGCCGAAGTGAGCACCTGGTAATTCTTAATAGACTTAATAGACTTTTGCTGACCTCAGTACTGAAATGATGAGGCTTTATAATAAGAGACGTGATGTGGGAAGAAGAAATCGTTTGTTGTATTTTAAGAAAATGTGATAATTTACTAAAATTGTTTAAACTTATTGGGATGAAGGGGAAGTAATTTCTTTATGCGTTTCTTTTTCTTTGCTTTATGTTTGTTTTTTTCATTTTCATTTTTCTTTCAATTTTTTCTGCATCCTATATTTTTATTCTTTTATTTTTTTAGTTTGTATTATTGTTGTAATTGCAATTTTTATTATTATTCAAAATGAAATGCAGAACAATTTAGTTTCAACCAGATAGAAAAGTTATAAAGATGCGATATTATAGCTCTTTCACACATCTATTACTTAACCAGCAAAAGCTCCCTTAGAATTCCCCGAAACCTTTCAGATGTTTTTGAATACACTGTAAATGTAGAAACTGAAAGTCTGTGGAAATTCTCAGTCCTCCAGGAATCAGGGTTAGACAACCTTGGCTCTTTTATCACTCGTGGACTTCAACTCCCAGAATTCTTGAACCAGCCATGCTGCTCAGAAATTCTGGGAGTTGAAGTCCACGAGTCATAAAAGAGCCAAGGTTGCCTACCCCTGCTCCAGGTCATGGTTGCCCCAAAAGTGCTTTTTCCAAAAGGCAACTGGACTTTGGTTATTTTTTTTCCCTTTAAAAATGTTTCTCTTCTCATCCAAGAAGCTTCTTCAGTTCTGGATTGGAACTTCATCTTCTTTTTTTCTTTAAACCTTCCCATATTACTTCACTTGTGAGCCATTCCTTTTAGGTTAGAAGCCGTCATCAATCTATTTCCACTGCCAATTCCATCTTGCCAGAGGACTTTAGAAACCTTAAACATTCCAGCTCTTCCTAGCTATCCAAAAGGTGAGGGAAATTTGCTCTACCTTTTTTAATGTAGGCGCTGTGGTACTACTGAAATGTATACGCTATTCTCAAACCTTTTACATCAAACATTGTGTAATGCATTTCTTACAGGAATACTCTATCTAATTTTCTTCTTTTACATAAAACGTTAGAGAACAATGTGTTTCGCCTGCTAAATATCGTAGGGTCAGCTTCAGAAATGGTAGGTAGGAGCATAGTTGGAAAGACTATGTCAAAACTCTGGAAAGCTCTTTCCAGTCATTGATGAAAATATCAACCCAGATGAACAAATAACATAATTAGGATTAGCTCTCATCTCTGTATTTGGACTCAACTGGCATTTAAAGATTTGTGGAGCATGGGCTCTTTCTTAATAGTGAAAGTGTCAGTAATGCACAGTGTTATATATAGATTTGTTCTTAATCTGAACACAGAGCATTAAAAACTTCATTTCAAGACCTGGCCTGGATATTGTAGATATCATGTGATTTAATAAGGAGACACATACCTCCGTTATGTGTCTCCTTATCAAAAAGAAAATGGAAAAGGTTAATGCATAAGAGTTCTGGGTGAAGAAATTGCTGAGAAGCCTCCCATTTCTATTTTGTATGCTCCACTCTGTTTTCATACCCACATATTTTGGGATGAAGTAGAGGGAAGGTAGATTGTCTAGGGAAAAGATCAGTTACGTAAAAGGAAAATTATCTAGCCATGAGTTAACAAAAAGGTAAAAAGATAACATGAGTATGTTCCCCTTATCTGTAGAAAGATAGGCATATTTCTCACGTGTTCTAGGCCAATGAAAAATCAGGAAGACTGATAGAGAATAGAATGCATCCCATCATTCATTTCCAATCTGAAATGAGTTGCAAGGTCTAACCCTTCCATAATTCTTGCAAATTTCCCAACAGTTTTTATTTTGATACCTCAAATAAGCCATGAAACAAAAGATGGGGAAGTAAAATAGCAAGAAAATATTTTTAGGAACCTTTTTATTTATTTATTTATTTATTTATCACAACTTATATGCCGCCCTTCTCCCCATGGGACTCAGGGCGGCTCACAGCATGTTAAAACAGTATAAAACATTTCCCCTCTAAAAGCCAATTAAAAACCAAATATTTGTCGCTGTGTCTTGTTAAAATCCTTAAAATTGTCCCTATTTAAAATTCACCCTAGGTCAGACCCGC